>NC_073391.1:43959137-44249592 GCF_028641065.1 Leucoraja erinaceus | reverse complement strand
GATACTCGAAGGGGAGACACCACAAAGGTGATTAATCGCTCCAGGACAATACGCGACAAAAAACATTCGTAACGATTTGTTGGATTCATTTTACTCACGATATGGCGACATAATACTGTATACTGCACATAATATTCCAGGAACATTTCAGCAACATCTTTCCAACGGCTGGCGACAGTAATGGCTGCCTCGCAAAGTCTGTTTGTTCCTGCCTTCTTTGTTGGTTTTTTGGATGTGCCAAATGTATGTTTTTAGTGTTCTTTAGCTTGTTTTATGTGCGAGGAAAGGGGGGGGGGGCGTGGAGTTGGTAAAAACCTTTTCGAATGCATTACCTCGACGGAGATGCGATTTTGTTCGCTATCGTATCTCAGTCCGCACTGCGGCCTAACATTAAGGAGTTGGTGGCCTTTGCAGGAGACTGTCTTCGTGCGCTCCAACCGCGGGAACCTGCGAACTGCAAGACCCCAAACACGGGTGAACAAAAGGAGGAAGACTGATTGAACTTTATTGCCTTCCATCACAGTGATCACTGTGTTGGATGTTTATGTTAAGTTATATCGTTCTTTTCAATTGTGTTGAGTTCTTTTAATTGTATGGTTGCATGGTAACTCAAATACATCTGTACCTCAATTGGTGCATGTGACGATAAATGTGAATCTGAATCTGAGGAACTCAGCGGATCAGACAGCATCGCTGGAGAACAAGGATAGATGACGCTCAGGGTCGGGACCCCACTTCAGATACAGCGTGTCGACTACCACCATAAGAAACAGTCTGAGTCTGAAGAAAGGTTCCGACCAAAAATGCCATTTGTCCCTTTCCCTTTTCAGAAGTTGCCTGACCAGCAGAGTTGCACATCGCATCGTGGGTTGCTCAAGTTTACTGTACATGCCGTCTCATGTGCCCCCCTATGATCCCGAGAGGCATTTGCAAAGCTGTTTGCTTCAATTATGCTATAATTGGAACAGAGCAAGCCACCCAAGTAACTCCCCGGAGGTTGTCTTGGGGTTTATAGGTTAAACCATTTTGCATGCAGTGTTAGATGTGTTCTCAATTCTGATAAACATGGATGGAATACCGGAAGGTCTCCTATTTGCCATTTACTATCCAGTCCTGGGAGTTATTGGAGTTACGGGTAAAGTGTTTTTATTAGAGATTTCCTCTGGTTATAATGTTCGATTGTGAATCTAGCGTCTTATCTGAATGAGAGTGATGCATCACTCGTGAAACGACGATAATTACGGCTTATATGAACTTCCTTCGCCCGATTTAATATATTACGACGTCCGAAATGTTCCACTACCGATGTGTATCATGAAATCGAAGAACAGAAAATAAAGGAAATATTCATGTTCAATCAGCTTCTGTCGAAAAAGGGAAAAGAGTTGGCATCTCACTCCTAGTCCAGAAACATCGCCTTTCACCAATGGGTGGACACAAAATGCTGGAGTAACTCAGCGGGTCAGGACGCATTTCTCAGATGCTGATCTAAGATGCTGCCTGACCCGCAGAGTCGCGGTATTGCTACCAGGTTTTATGAATTGGGGTTATTAATTGCAAAATAGTTATTACATTGCGTTTATGGCATGGTTGTCCCATAGGCCCTATTATTTTGTACATTCGTTGATATGATATCTGCGATATCTGAAACGATTTGTTCCCGCCTTGTTCCGTTTCAACTCCGCCAGTAACGGAACTAAGCTCATGGCAGCAGTGTATTGAAACTGCTGTTAGAAATTCATTTGTGGAAATGGATCGATGAGAGGGCGCAATAATGTCGGTGCGATTCATCAGGCTAATGGTATTCATCGTTTACTGACACGGACAGACCTGATGAGATTTTAGATTTTTTTGTTCCTCGTTGTTTGAGGCCTGGGATGTATTCATTGATTAGCACCTGCTATTTTTCATCTGCAGCTAATCTGGCAGTGATCGTGGTACTGGCCCAAGGTAGGTGCGGCCTTTCCAGATGCATCACTTGCTACCTGGTGGCTATGGCTGTGACCGATCTCTTAGTCATTATCACGGCTGTGATATTTAACCGAGTGGTACGTATATATTTCCCATTCAGCTTCATGTCCATCAATCCAGTCTGCAGCGTCAGCCTTGCTCTAATTTATGGAATCCAAGACTGTGCAGTCTGGGTGACAGTGGTGTTCACACTTGACCGATATATAGCCATTTGTTGCCAGAAGCTGAAAGCAAAGTACTGCACTGAGAAAACAGCGGTCATTGTCATCGTAACAATTTGTGCAGTGAGTTGTGTCAGAAACATTCCATGGTATTTTATATTCGAGCCTTCATTTGTAACTGACGGTGTCCGATGGCTCTGCCAAATAAAGTTATCTTTCACTACCTTGCCTGCATGGGGTGCCTATGATTGGATTCACCGCATCTTAACTCCATGCCTTCCATTCTTTCTGATACTACTTTTCAATGTACTCACCGTCAGACATATTCTAGCTGCAATGAGAACTCGAAGGAGATTAATGTCCAACAGAAACGGAGATAATCAATGTGATCCAGAAATGGAAAACCGGAGAAAATCCATCGTTTTGCTCCTGTTAATATCTTGCGGTTTCATCCTGTCCTGGGTGTTAGTTTTCATCACATTTCTTTATGTTCGCATTGCGAAGGTTCGATATTTCTCGGGTTCTAACTTCAATGATTCAAATTTTGCGTTGGAAGAAACCGGATCTATGCTTCAGCTTTTGAGTTCATGTATAAATCCATTCATTTATGCAGGGACGCAGCAAAAAATCAAAGAGCAGTTAATGAGTGGGGTAAAATATCCACTGAATTTCATTATTATGTTATTTAAATTATGCTGACTTGATTTCCATTTAATCACCCTATGTTGAATTATATCCGTTACGGTTACTGTCTCCAATTAGAATCATGCATTATCTCAATCTCAGCTGTTCCATATAAAGTGAATTTACAGATATGGACGGGCATGGAGACATTGGAAATCGAGCACTTGATTGTTTAGAGGCAAAAGGCCAATAACTTGAGATTATACGCGGACTCTGAAATGTATGTCCCATGCCTCGTTCACCATGTACAGACAGATGAACTCGGAGCAAGAGAACGCCATTCAATCGCCTGAGCTTCGCCCGTCTGACGTTGATCTAACTGTAAGATCCGTGTTTCCGCTTTTTCCTGTAAATATTCATCAACTGTGTATTAATCATCCACCTACCTTTATAATTCAAAAAATAATATTTAATATTTGCTTTAAATATAATTTTAAGAAGATATTTTCAAAGACCCACGACTCGCTGAGAAAAAAACGCATCACCAGATGAAAACCACATTACAGAAGATTCGATTATTGTCGTAACGCGGGATTACAATGAACTGCTTATTGACATGCAGCTCACAGACTAAACAATATCAAGCAATGACAGATAAATACAGCAAATGCAAAAGAGCAGAATGGGGTAAAGATTGTATTGCAATCCGAAATAGTGCGAACTGAAGTACTGACGACTCCTTTCTTGTTTCTTGAAAAAGCAGCCAATATGATCAGAGGCCCACTCCACACTGGCCACACTCTTATTTAATTCCTGCCATTAGGAAGAAAGCATAGGAATTTCAAAACTGTAACGTCTAGGTGCGGGAGCAATTTCTTTCAGATCATGAAACACTGCTCCCAAATAAGAGCAGCACCGGTCCGGTGTCGATCGCGGCGACGGGTGCTGTCTGTACGGAGTTTCTTCGTTCTCTCCGTGAACGCGTGGGTTTTTCCCGAAATCTTCGGTTTCTTCACACACTCCGAAGACGTAGAGGTATACAGGTTAATTAGCTTGGTGTCTGTGTAAATTGTAAATTGTAAATTGTTCCTCGTGTGTGTAGGATAGCGTTAATACGCGGGGATCGCTGGTGGGTGCTGACTCGGTGAGCCAAAGGTCCTGTTTCCGCGCTGTATCCCTAAACTAAACTAAACTAAACTAAACTAAATAAGCTCCGAAGTACATGAAAATGCGGCATTGTCTTTTTTTGTCGTCTCTGCGCTATTATTGTTCGTTTTCATAATTGTGTTATTTATTACGATGTTTACTGAGTACTGTGTTTAAATTATGTTGTGCTGCTGCAAGCACGAGTATCTTTGTTCAGTTTCGGCGCATTTGACAATAAAACACTCTTCACTCGTAAATAAAGGCCTTTCACTCCTGATACAAAGTCTTATCCCTGCATCGTTTTTTCTGACGTTTTCGACTTTCGTGTGTATGCCCTGCAAGTGTTTTCTGAAGTACCACCAACAGGTCTACATGCATTCTTAAAAAAGGTGATCAATGCTGTACTTCACACTGTTACTTATCAATGCTCGATGTAACAAAAGCATTACATTTGCTCACAATAACCAATAATATTATGTTTTGTCTGCTTGCATACTAATTCCCAGCGAACCATGCGTAAATGCGGCAGGTTGCTTTGCATCTCAAAATTCGGTTATATCGCAGTTTACTCAAAATTTAATTTGTCATCCTAAAATCTAACTATCAATGCCGCCGTTGGTCCTCTTTGCAACTAAGTTTCCCACCTGTCATTGGCAATAGGCAAATATAGCAACCACTCATTTGCAGCTTTCATTTAAGTCATTTGTGCAAGTCACATAATATTGAGACTTATGCACTTATACCACTGGCACATCACTTGTTATATTTATCCATCGGAAAATAGACCAAATAATGCTCTGGTCCAATTCTTGTCAGGTGACCAAACTCCGCTAATCCGAGTAGGTTATCTCGTATACGACGAGCATTCATTTTCCATAATCATGTTTGATGCTGCAATCTATCAGATGTGTTCCGAAAATCCAAATGTATCAACATTATCGTTTCACTTTTATCCGCTGCACTTGCTACTGGACTCATAGAACTAAACATCATGAAAACAGATCCTTATAAACTGAGCTGGTTTCATCTGACAGCATTTATTAATTATTGTGGGAAATGAAATATCTTATTATGCAAGGAACCTTAGATTTGCTGCGATTGGCTAGATAAAAGAAATATGGACATTAGGATAATGGAATCTCCGGTCAAAATTCCACAACATTCTCCTGGGCCCTGCCATTTATTGTGTACGTCATGCCTTGGGTTAACTTCCTCAACTGCATAAATTCATGCTCGTTCGAGTTCCTCTGCATCTGTTATTCTATGATCCAATTCCCCAATTGGTGCCGATCTAGTTGTGGTTTAGGCATTCATTCCTCTCCGCCACTCAACTCATACCTTCATACGTTCAAAGAACAGAATTTTTGCTCTCAACCCAATTCTCCCGCTTTCGTCCCATAGCTTCTGCCAACCTAACTAATCAATAATCTGTCATTGATGGCCTCCACTGCCGTCTGTGGTAATGAATTCCACAGACACACCACCTTCTGACGAAATAAATTCCTTTTTACCTCCTTTCTAAAGGCACATCCTTTTAATCTGAGTATATGGCCTCTGGTCATCAACTCTCCCACTGTTGGAAACATCCTCTCCACATTCATTCTACCGGGCATTTTACTCATCCCTAAGTTTTTATGAGGTTCCGTCACATCCTTTTAAACGCCAGATTACAGGCCTTAGTGCCTATAAACGCTCATCATATGTTAACACAATAATTCCTGGAATCATTCTGGTAAACCTGCTGGGACCGTCTCCAAGGCCAGCACAGCCTTCCTCAGATTTGGCACAAAACTACACAAAATACTGTGCTTGATAAAGCCTCAGCAATACATCTCAATTATTGTATTCAAGCCCTCTCGAAGGAAATGCCACCATTGCAGTCGCCTCACAAACTCATTGATTGTCGCCTGTAAAAATACTGATACGGCGAAGTGTTTTCTAATCCGAATGATTAACATACATGGCATCAACATGGCATCACTAGCGGATGCAGCTCCTATCCTGCCATAAACCTCCAATCTGGAAAACTACCTGGATAACAACTCTCCACTACCACCTTCCGATACCCACCATCAAGCCAATTGTGTACCCATTTGGTTAGCTCTCACCGAATCCCACATCTTAGCCTACGTTTAAGGAACTTGACAAATGCGTTGCTAAAGTCCATGTAAACAATGTCCAAAGAACTGCATTGGTCACTGGTTATTCCCAATTAGTCCTGACTGTTCTAAGTGCAAATAGATCATGCCTGTCAAAATCCTCTCACATTCATTTACTACGCTCTCGAGAAGGTCGATCCGCAGATTGTCTTTCAGTCCTTCCCCAATATAGGCCAAATGCTATCCACGCTCCAATAGCCCAGGACGTCACCTCTGGCGAAGGAAGATACAAATCACCTCTGCCAGGGCCCCGGCATTTCTATACTTCCTCCCCACGGAACCTCATGGTATATCTCGGCAGGCCGTTATCCACGTATTCGTTCCTCAACACTGCCAGCACCCCCTCGCCGTAATGGCCATGTGCTTCTGGACGTCCCTATACTATTCCTCCAATTCCCTTGTATAAACTTCCCCATGGTAAATGAAGATGAGAGGTATTCATTTAAGACCTCGTCCATCTCGTATGGCTCCACGCGTAGACGACCATACCACCATTAAAATAACCAGTTCCCCTTTACTTTTAATATAATTATAGGATATAGGCGTAGTTTGAGTGGGAAGGGAGAATTAACCAGGGAGTTGCGGAGGGGAATGTCTCTGCGGAAGTTGGAAAGGGGTGGAGATTGAAATAGGTGACTCGTGCTAGGATCCAGTTGGAGGTGGCGTAAAAGTCGGAGGATTCTGTACGCGACGGCTGATGGGGTGAGATGCAAGGCCAAGAGGGACTTTGAAACTGTTAGGACTAGCGGCGGCGAGGGGGGCAAGGGCGGATTTGCCGAGCAACGAGGACACACGTGTGAGGGTCTCGTCTATGATGGAAGAGGCGTTCCCTATTCACTAAAGAATTGAGGACTCATCAGGAGTCCTATTATGTCTTGGGCGCAGATGCGGCATAGACGGAGGAACGGGGAAAATAAGATACAGTATTTATAGGAAGCAGGGTGGGAAGAAATGTAGTCGAGACAGTTGTGGGAATCGGTGGGTTTGTAATAGATGCCAGTCCATAGTCTATCTCCTGTAATGGCGACGGTGAGATCAAGAAAGGGGAGGGAGGTGGCGGAGATGGTTTAAATGAATTTGAGTGCATGTTGGACATTGGTGGTGGTTGTGGTAGATAATAATTCTGGACTGCTCTCTGGTTGCGGTAGGATGGTTCAGTTGCCTGTTAGCAGATGGGAAGAAAGTGGCCGTGAATCTGGAGGTATGGAGATATCCAATATCAAAAACCACACTACTACAAATATAAAATTTAAAGAGTTAAATATAAGTTGTTGCGGAACGGATAGGCTGACGTACCTCGCCGGGTTTCGTAAATGTAGCGACGTAGGAGATTGTTTCTGCATCCGGCGGACAAATCTTACAATTGAATCGCAAGTTGAGTCTCCTGCACCAGAGAAGTAGTGAAGGGTAGGGCAAACTAACAGAAGGCTGGTTATCAAAACAGAAGCTATTAAAAGGACCCGGGATGACATTTTTGGGGAGGGGGGGACCGGATTAACCGCTTGAAAATGTCCATGCAAATTGTTGTGATTGCCCTCTTTCCACACCCTAATGGAAATAGGAACAAAAATATCACGGTCTACTTAAAATATTATTTACCAATCCCATCACCGCATTTCCTCCTTCCGTCTGAGGACCCACCGCAAATTATACCCTAGCAATTCCTTCATCGGGATCCAGCAAAACAAAAAACATTACATCCGGTCTTTCCGCTGATTATCGGGATTTCATGGGCTCTGGAGGCGCAACTAGTCACTTTTATCACTGCGACAAAATGTATGAATTTATGAATAGGCCACCATACCATGTGCACTGGTAAATATATAATGAGGGACTAAGTAGCGAAATGTGAGTCACTGTTTGTGGAACGATGGTTGTTGGTCTCAATCTGAAAACAGACACAAAACAGAGCCCCAAATGGAGTAAGATAGAGACGACTTGATGGCAGGAGATACACAACAATGCTGGAGAAACAGCAGCATCTATGGAGCGAAGGAAATAGGCAACGTTTCTGGCCGAAACGATCGCCAAGCCTCCGCCTGGTCTCACCGATGTAGATCAGCTCACATCTCGAGCAGCGGATGCAATAGATGAGGTTGGAGGAGAGGCAGGTGATTTTCTGTGGCACCTGGAACGACTGCTTTGGTCCTTGAATGGAGTCGAGGGGGGAGGTAAAGGGACAAGTGTAGCATCTCTTGCGGTTGCAAGGGAAAGTGCCGGGGGAGGGAGTGGTAAGTGGAGGGAAGGGAAGAATTGCAAAGGATTTACGGAGGGAGCGTTCTTTGCGGAAGGCAGCGGGGGGGGGGGGGCGAGATGGGAAGATGTGGCGAGTGGTGGGGTCACGTTGGAGGTGGCGAAACTGACGGAGGATTACTTGTTGTATGTGACGGCTAGTGGGGTGAAAGGTGAGGACTAGAGGGACTCTGTCCTTGTTGCGAGTGGGGGGGGGGGGGGGGGGGCTGGGGAGAGAGAGCACTGTTACGGGGTATGGAAGAGACCCAAGAGACCCTGGTGCGAGCCTCATCTATGGTGGGGGAGGAGAACCCCGGTTCCCTGAAGAATTAGGACATTTCAGATGCCCTGGTGTGGAACCTCTCATCCTGGAGGCAGATGCGGCGTAGACGGAGCAAATTGAGTCCTTACAGGAAGCAGGGTGGGAAGAAGTGTAGTCCAGATAGCCATGGGAGTCAGTGGTAGGAGGAATGTCAGACTGAGGATAAACATTAAATGTTCGATCCTCGAAGGGGAGACACCACAAACGCGATAAATTGCTCCAGGACAATACGCGACAAAAAACATTCGTAACGAATTGTTGGATATATTTTACTCACGATATGGCGACATAATACTGTATACTGCACATAATATTCCAGGAACATTTCAGCAACATTTTTCCAACGGCTGGCGACAGTAATGGCTGCCTCGCAAAGTCTGTTTGTGCCTTCCTTCTTTGTTGTTTTTTTGGATGTGCCAAATGTATGTTTTTATTGTTCTTTAGCTTGTTTTATGTGCGAGGGAGGGGGGGCGTGGAGTTGGGAAAAACCTTTTCGAATGCATTACCTCGACGGAGATGCGATTTTGTTCGCTATCGTATCTCAGTCCGCACTGCGGCCTAACATCAATGAGTTGGTGGCGTTTGCAAGAGACTGGCTTCGTGCGCTCCAACCGCGGCAACCTGCGAACTGCAAGACCCCAAACACGGGTGAACAAAAGGAGGAAGACTGACTGAAATATATTACCTTCCATCACAGTGATCACTGCGGTGGGTGTTTATGTTAAGTTCTATCGTTCTTTTCAATTGTGTTGAGTTCTTTTAATTGTATGGTTGCATGGTAACTCAAATACCCCTGTACCTCAATTGGTGCATGTGACAATAAATGTGAATCTGAATCTGAGTAACTCAGCGGATCAGACAGCATCGCTGGAGAACAAGGATAGATGACGCTCAGGGTCGGGACCCCACTTCAGATACAGCGTGTCGACTACCACCATAAGAAACAGTCTGAGTCTGAAGAAAGGTCCCGACCAAAAACGCCATTTGTCCGTTTCCCTTTTCAAAAGGTGCCTGACCAGCTGAGTTGCCACATCACATCGTGTGTTGTTCAAGGTTACTGTACATGCCGTCTCTTGTGTCCCGCTATGATCCCGAGAGGCATTTGCAAAGCTGATTGCTTCAATTCTGCTATTATTGTAACAGAACAAGCCACCCAAGTAACTCCCCGGAGGTTGTCTTGGGGTCTATAGGTTAAACCATTTTGCATGCAGTGTTAGATGTGTTCTCAATTCTGATAAACATGCATGGAATATCGGAAGGTCTCCTATTTGCCATTTACTATCCAGTCCTGGGAGTTATTGGAGTTACGGGTAAAGTGTTTTTTATTGGTGATTTCCTCTGGTTATAATGTTCGATTGTAAATCTAGCGTCCTATCTGAATGAAAGTGATGCCCCACTCGCGAAACGATTATTATTACGGCTTATATTAACTTCCTTCGCCCGATTTAATATATTACGACGTCCGAAATGTTCCACTACCGATGTGTATCATTAAATCGAAGAACAGAAAATAAAGGAAATAATCATGTTCAATCAGCTTCTGTCGAAAAAGGGAAAATAGTTGACATTCTCACTTTCAAGGAAGGATCTCAGTCCAGAAACGTCGCCTTTCACCAATGGGTAGACACAAAATGCTGGAGTAACTCAGCGGGTCAGGACGCATGTCTCTGATGCTGATCTGAGATGCTGCCTGACCCGCTCAGTCACTCCAGCATTTTGCGACTACTTTCGATTTAAACCTGCATCTGAAGTTCTTTCCTACACATTTTGTCCTTTCACCAGTGCTGTACCGTCGGATAAGGATTTCCAACACGCTCTATTCCCATGTGTGTCCTTAGTTTTATAATATTGCTACCAGGTTTTGTGAATTGGGGTTATGAATTGCAAAATAGTTATTACAATGCGTTTATGGCATGGTTGTCCCATTGGCCCTATTACTTTGTACATTCTTTGATATGATATCTACGATATCTGAAACGATTTGTTTCCGCCTTGTTCAGTTTCAACTCCGCCAGTAACGGAACAAAGCTCATGGCAGCATTGTATAGAAAGTGATGTTAGAAATTCCGTTGTGGAAATGGATCGATGAGAGGGCGCAATAATGTCGGTGCGATTCATCAGGCTAATGGTATTCATTGTTTACTGACACGGACAGACCTGATGAGATTTTAGATTTTTTGTTCCTCGTTGTTTGAGGTCTGGGATGTATTCATTGACTAGCACTTGCTATTTTTCATCTACAGCTAATCTGGCAGTGATCGTGGTACTGTCCCGGGGAAGGTGCGGCCTTTCCAAGTGCATCACGTGCTATCTGGTGGCTATGGCTGTGACCGATCTCTTAGTCATTATCACGGCTGTGATATTTAACCGAGTGGTAGGTATATATTTCCCATTCAGCTTCATGTCCATCACTCCAGTCTGCAGCGTCAGCCTTGTTCTAATTTATGGAATCCAAGACTGTGCAGTCTGGGTGACAGTGGTGTTCACACTTGACCGATATATAGCCATTTGTTGCCAGAAGCTGAAAGCAAAGTACTGCACCGAGAAAACAGCGGTCATTGTCATAGGAACAATTTGTTCAGTGAGTTGTGTCAGAAACATTCCATGGTATTTTATATACGAGCCTTCATTTATAACTGACGGCGTCCGCTGGCTCTGCCAAATAAAGTTATCTTTCACTACCTTGCCTGCATGGGTTGCCTGTGAATGGATTCACCGCATCTTAACTCCATGCCTCCCATTCTTTCTGATACTACTTTTCAATGTACTCACCGTCAGACATATTCTAGCTGCAATGAGAACTAGAAGGAGATTAATGTCCAACAGAAACGGAGATAATCAATGTGATCCAGAAATGGAAAACCGGAGAAAATCCATCGTTTTGCTCCTGTTGATATCTTGCGGTTTCATCCTGTCCTGGGTGCTAGTTTTCATCACATTTCTTTATGTTCGGATTGCGAAGGTTCGATATTTCTCGGGTTCTAACTTCAATGATTCAAATTTTACATTGGAAGAAAGCGGATTTATGCTTCAGCTTTTGAGTTCATGTATAAATCCATTCATTTATGCAGGGACGCAGCAAAAAATCAAAGAGGAGTTAATGAATGGGGTAAAATATCCACTGAATTGCATTGTTATGTTATTTAAATTATGCTGACTTGATTTCCATTTAATCATCCTATGATGTATTATATCCGTTGATCCAGTTACTGTCTCCACTTCGAATCGTGAATTAACTCAATCAGAGGTTTTTCCATATAAAGTTAATTCACAGATATGGACGGGCATGGAGACATTGGAAATAGAGCACTTGATTGTTTATAGGCAAAGGACACACTGGCCAACAAATTGAGATTGACACGGACTCTGAAATGTATGTCCCATGCCTCGTTCACCATGTACAGACAGATGAACTCGGAGCAAGAGAACGCCATTCAATCACTAAGTTTCCCCCGTCAAGCAGTATCACCGTTGATCTAACTGTAATAGAAACACAGAAACATAGAAACATAGGTGCAGGAGTAGGCCATTCGGCCGTTCGAGCCCGCACCGCCATTCAATATGATCATGGCTGATCATCCAACTCAGTATCCTGTACCTGCCTTCTCTCCATACTCGCTGATCCCTTTAGCCACAAGGGCCACATCTAACTCCTTCTTAAATATAGCCAACGAACTGGCCTCAACTACATTCTGTGGCAGAGAATTCCAGAGATTCACCACTCTGTGTAAAAAATGTTTTTCTCATCTCGGTCCTAAAAGTTTTCCCCTTTATCATTAAACTGTGACCCCTTGTTCTGGACTTCTCCAACATCGGGAACAATATTCCTGCATCTAGCCTATCCAACCTCTTAAGAATATTATAAGTTTTTATAAGATCCCCCCTCAATCTTCTAAATTCTAGCGAGTACAACCGAGTCTAACCAGTCATTCTTCATATGAAAATCCTGATATCCCAGGAATCAGTCTGGTGAACTTGCTCTGTACTCCCTCTATGGCAAGAATGTCCTTCCGTTTTCCGGCTTTTTCCTGTAAATATTCATCAACTGTGTATTAATCATCCACTTATCTCCACTTTTAATATTCAAAAAATAATATTTAATATTTGCTTTAAGTATCATTTTAAGAAGATATTTTCAAAGACCCACGACTCGTTGAGAAAAAAAACATCACCAGATGAAAATCAAATTACAGAAGATTCGATTATTGTCGTCACGCGAGATTACAATGATTTGCTTATTGACATGCAGCTCACAGACTAAACAATATCAAGCAATGACAGATAAATACAGCAAATGCAAAAGAGCAGAATGGGGTAAAGATTGTATTGCAATCTGAGAAAGTGCGAACTGAAGTACTGACGACTCCTTTCTTGTTTCTTGAAAAAGCAGCCAATATGATCAGAGGCCCACTCCACACTGGCCACACTCTTATTTAATTCCTGCCATTAGGAAGAAAGCATAGGAACTTCAAAACTGTAACGTCTAGGTTCGGGAGCAATTTCTTTCAGATCATGAAACACTGCTCCCAAATAAGAGCAGCACCGGTCCGGTGTCGATCGCGGCGACGGGTGCTGTCTGTACGGAGTTTCTACGTTCTCTCCGTGAACGCGTGGGTTTTTCCCGAAATCTTCGGTTTCTTCACACACTCCGAAGACGTAGAGGTATACAGGTTAATTAGCTTGGTGTCTGTGTAAATTGTAAATTGTAAATTGTTCCTCGTGTGTGTAGGATAGTGTTAATACGCGGGGATCGCTGGTTGGTGCTGACTCGGTGAGCCGAAGGACCTGTTTCCGCGCTGTATCCCTAAACTAAACTAAATAAACTAAACTAAATAAGCTCCGAAGTACATGAAAATGCGGCATTGTCTTTTTTTTGTTGTCTTTGCGCTATTATTGTTCGTTTACATAATTGTGTTGTTTATTACGATGTTTACTGAGTACTGTGTTTAAATTATGTTGTGCTGCTGCAAGCACGAGTATCTTTGTTCAGTTTCGGCGCATTTGACAATAAAACACTCTTCACTCGTAAATAAAGGCCTTTCACTCCTGATACAAAGTCTTATCCCTGCATCGTCTTTTCTGACGTTTTCGACTTTCGTGTGTATGCCCTGCAAGTGTTTTCTGAAGTACCACCAACAGGTCTACATGCATTCTTAAAAAAAGGTGATCAATGCTGTACTTCACACCTTTTCTTATCAATGCTCGATGTAACAAAAGCATTACATTTGCTCACAATAACCAATAATATTATGTTTTGTCTGCTTGCAAACTAATTCCCAGCGAACCATGTGTAAAGGCGGCAGGTTGCTTTGCATCTCAAAATTCGGTTATATCGCAGTTTACTCAAAATTTAATTTGTCATCCTAAAATCTAACTATCAATGCCGCCTTTTGTCCTCTTTGCAACTAAGTTTCCCACCTGTCATTGGCAATCGGCAAATTTAGCAACCACTCATTTGCAGCTTTCATTTAAGTCATTTGTGTAAGTTACATAATATTGAGACTTATGCACTTATACCACTGGCACATCACTTGTTATATTTATCCATCGGAAAATAGACCAAATTATGCTCTGGTCCATTTCTTGTCAGGTAGCCAAACTCCGCTAATCCGAGTAGGTTATCTCGTATACGACGAGCATTCATTTTCCATAATCATGTTTGATGCTGCAATCTATCAGATGTGTTCCGAAAATCCAAATGTATCAACATTATCGTTTCACTTTTATCCGCTGCACTTGCTACTGGACTCATAGAACTAAACAGCATGAAAACAGATCCTTATAAACTGAGCTGGTTTCATCTGACAGCATTTATTAATTATTGTGGGAAATGAAATATCTTATTATGCAAGGAACCTTAGATTTGCTGAGATTGGCTAGATAAAAGAAATATGGACATTAGGATAATGGAATCTCCGGTCAAAATTCCACAACATTCTCCTGGGCCCTGCCATTTATTGTGTACTTCATGCCTTGGGTTAACTTCCTCAACTGCATAAATTCATGCTCGTTCGAGTTCCTCTCCATCTGTTATTCTATGATCCAATTCACCAATTGGTGCAGATCTTGTTGTGGTTTAGGCATTCATTCCTCTCCGCCACACCACTCATACCTTCATACGTTCAAAGAACAGAATTTTTGCTCTCAACCCAATTCTCCCGCTTTCGTCCCATAGCTCCTGCCAACCTAACTAATCAATAATCTGTCATTGATGGCCTCCACTGCCGTCTGTGGTAATGAATTCCACAGACACACCACCTTCTGACGAAATAAATTCCTTTTTACCTCCTTTCTAAAGGCACATCCTTTTAATCTGAGTATATGGCCTCTGGTCATCAACTCTCCCACTGTTGGAAACATCCTCTCCACATTCATTCTACCGGGCATTTTACTCATCCCTAAGTTTTTATGAGGTCCCGTCACATCCTTTTAAACGCCAGATTACAGGCCTTAGTGCCTATAAACGCTCATCATATGTTAACACAATAATTCCTGGAATCATTCTGGTAAACCTGCTGGGACCGTCTCCAAGGCCAGCACAGCCTTCCTCAGATTTGGCACAAAACTACACACAATACTGTGCTTGATAAAGCCTCAGCAATACATCTCTATTATTGTATTCTAGCCCTCTCGAATGAAATGCTACCATTGCAGTCGCCTCACAAACTCATTGATTGTCGCCTGTAAAAATTCTGATACGGCGAAGTGTTTTCTAATCCGAATGATTAACATACATGGCATCAACATGGCATCACTAGCGGATCCAGCTCCGATCCTGCCATAAACCTCCAATCTGGAAAACTACCTGGATAACAACTCTCCTCTACCACCTTCTGATACCCACCATCAAGCCAATTATGTACCCATTTGGTTAGCTCTCACCGAATCCCACATCTTAGCCTACGTTTAAGGAACTTGACAAATGCGTTGCTAAAGTCCATGTAAACAATGTCCAAAGAACTGCATTGGTCACTGGTTATTCCCAATTAGTCCTGACTGTTCTAAGTGCAAATAGATCATGCCTGTCAAAATCCTCTCACATTCATTTACTACGCTCTCGAGAAGGTCGATCCGCAGATTGTCTTTCAGTCCTTCCCCAATATAGGCCAAATGCTATCCACGCTCCAATAGCCCAGGACGTCACCTCTGGCGAAGGAAGATACAAATCACCTCTGCCAGGGCCCCGGCATTTCTATACTTCCACCCCACGGAACCTCATGGTATATCTCGGCAGGCCGTTATCCACGTATTCGTTCCTCAACACTGCCAGCACCCCCTCGCCGTAATGGCCATGTGCTTCTGGACGTCCCTATACTATTCCTCCAATTCCCTTGTATAAACTTCCCCGTGGTAAATGAAGATGAGAGGTATTCATTTAAGACCTCGTCCATCTCGTATGGCTCCACGCGTAGACGACCATACCACCATTAAAATAACCAGTTCCCCTTTACTTTTAATATAATTATAGGATATAGGCGTAGTTTGAGTGGGAAGGGAGAATTAAAACAAGAAAGGGAGGGAGGTGCGCTGAATGGTTTAGTTCTCGGAATGAATTTGAGGTTGCATGTCTGACCAGTGGTGGTGGGTGTGGTAGATAATCTAATAAATTAAAGCCCTAAAAATACGTGGACTGGCTCTCGGTGGTTGCGATCGGTAGGATGGTTCATTTGGACGTGGTACAGATGGGGGCCCCCAAGAAAGAATCCTGGGACCGGTGATCTGGAGGTTATGAGATATCCAGATATACAAAAAATGCATCACCTTACTACAAATAGACAAATTTAAAGATACAATAATACAGTGGTGCGTGTTTTGGGGATAGGTTGGCGGACGGATAGCCCGTACGTAAGACCTAATCCGCGCCGTTCTGTGTGTTCTCTGTAAAAAAGTACGGACAGCTCTTACCAGCCTTGGTTCGCCGTCGATCCGCTGACAAGATCTTACGCATTAGAATCGCAAGTGAATCGCCTCGCTGCCACAGTAGAATATAGCAAGTTCTTCGTATGACAACCCTATAGCAAAGGATGGTTAGGTTCAAAGCAGAAACGCTATTAAAAGACCGTCCGATCACACTTTGATTCACGGGTGTTTCTGTCCAGTCTCAGCTAGCATAACGTAACAATGGCACGCAGTACCCGCATGATCGCTCCTGCATCGGCCTGTGTGTTGGTGGGTCGGTGCATCACACACGACATATCTGTTGTTGAGGATTGTGGTAGAACAAAATTTAACGACAACCGGTACGAGGATAACTAACACCCATCTCCTTCCGCCGGCTACGCGCGTGGCGTCGGCGTTCGAGGATAGAACAATAAACGTCTAACGGAAAATTTTTTAACCAATCCCTCCCGCATTCGCCTTCCTCGGAGACCCACCGAAAAGTATACCCTAGCAGGCCTTCACGGGATCGCAGCAAAACAAAAACACATGACATGCCGGTCTTTCCGACTGTTAATCGGGATTTCATGGCTTCATTCTGGAGGCGCAAACTCGTCACTGTTACACTCACTGGCGAACACAAAATGTAATGAATTTATGAATAGGCACCATACCTGTACTGGTAATATAGAATGAGGGGACTAATTGCGAAATGTGATGTCTCACGTTGTGGAACGATGGTTTTGTTTGTCTCAATCCGCTAACAGCCAAAACAGGAGCCCCAAATGGAGTGTAAGATAGGAACGACTTGAGGCGGAGATACACAACATCTGGAGAACAGCAGCATTATAGCGAAGGAAATATGCAACGTTTCTGGCCGAAACGATCGCCAAGTCCATCCCGGCCGGTGTCTCCCCCGATTGTAGATGCACTTCAACGGCTCTGAGTCAGCTGGATTCAAGATTGGAGGGTTTGGAGGGAGAGTCAGTTGATTCTTCTTTCTGTGTCCCTGGACACTTTCTTTTTTGGATCCGTTTGAATGGAGGGTCAGGGGGGAGGTAACATGCGTGCCAAGGTGTACAGCAGTATCGACTCTCTTGCGCTGGCAATGAGAAGGGCCGGGGGTCGTGGTGATTGGTAATTGGAGGTAAGTGGCTACGTCTTGCAGAGATCGAGCTTCGTATCTGGAGTGGGGGAGCGTGGTGCTTTTCGCGGGAGGGTCAAGGACGTGGGGGGGGGGGGGGGGGGACATGTTATGGGATACTTTGGCTTGGTGCGGGAAGGTTGGTGGTTGGGGAGGTGTCGGATGTTGCGCTTTTTAGTTGGTGGAGTGCAAGAGCTGGCCTGTCGGATCGGTTTGAAAAATGTTTTATGCGTGGGAGATGTCGTGCTTCATGGGATGCATCATCTGCCCATATTAGAATGGTTAATGACCTCTTGTAGGGTACGCCGGGCCTTGTTTTTAAGTGTGCGATGGGTTGTTCGTGTTGTGGGTTTGGTTTATGGTTGTGTGAGTTCTTTGCCATGAAGTATTCTAATATCACGATACAGGAATTTGCGGGCTTGGCTGTGTATGGTCGGTGGTTTGTTTTTGTGGTGGGTGGGAGGACCCAGAGCACTTCGTGGGGTGCCACGATGTCTGCTATGTGGTCGTTGTGTGATTTGGGGTAGACGCGGTGTGGCATTCTTTTTCCTGCGGTTGTAGATTTTATGGACTTTTTAATGATGCCCTTGTGGGACCACTCAGGCGGGACGGATGTGTATCATTCATTTGCCTGGGGCGGGTCCGGACAAAAACTTTTGCGAGGGACGGACAAAGGGTCTTGGGGGAGCGTGTTTAGGGGTGGGGCGAAGGAACGTACGGGGAGAATGGGGGGTGTGTTCACACGAGTCCGGGGATGCTGGGCAGAGGAAGTGAAAATGTAGGGAAAAAGAAGGGTCGAGCCGAGAGGGGAGAGCGCTGTGTATCTGGCGAGTATCTAGAACACTCAGCTGCTATGCTGATCATTAGCCACAGACGCGACAAAAATACCGCAGGGAAGTGTCTGGGGTTGGTGTGGTGTGAGTCAGGGACGAACAGTGTGCACACTCAAGAAGAGAGACACATGCCGAGAGCGATCAACCAAGAGCGAACGGAGCGGAGGCGTGGACTCCTCAGGGTGGGCACAACTGTTCGGGCAGACAGGAATGTTTTTCGGCGCGGTTTACGTCGCTGCTCGAAATTGTTGTGCTTCGGTGGGGGCTCATTGGACTGCTCTGTTGGGTGGGTGGGGGGGGGGTGTGGGGTAGTGTGTCCAAAGGGAGGGGGGGAGGGGGGGCGGGGACGGGGGAGGGAAGGGGCGAGGAAAAAGGAGGAGGAACGAACGCGAGGTGGTGTCGCTAGCGATCTCAGGCAGAACGCGAAGACAGAATGGGGGCGTGTCAGAACGGGAGGCTGAAGCCAAACCAAAAACACGGCGCCAACCGGGGGCAAGGAAATACGACGGGGAAAGATGTCCGCCGCACACGAGCCAGCGAGGGGGGAGGGGAGTTTCTGTCGGGGTGGGCGGTGTGCTGCAAGGCGGTGAGGGTCGGGGGAAGGAGAGGGTGGCAGGGTAACTCAAAGTTGGGCCGTGTTGGGGCGGACCTATGTCATGGGGGGGGGTGCGGGGGGGTTACGGATGCGCGAGGTGTAGGCTGAATCGGATTACGGCAGCGGAGCAGACGGGGGTCGCTTAGTGGGGGGGTGTGGCGTGGGGATGAGGTATGCTAGATGAGAGGAGGCGGGGTCGTCATGGTGGTCGGACTGTGGGCGGGGGTGTCGGACGGTGTTTCTGTCGTGGTCGGCCAGAACGCTGAAAAAAGAAACCACCAAAAACCAGGGCCGCCCCGGCTAGGCCCGACACAACTTCCACAAGGATCATACAGAGGGGGGGGCAAAAATGTTGACCAGCAAACCAGTTCGGGTCCACGAGAGCCCGAGAGGCAGTGGCAAAAAAAGTGGGCATCAGGCAACATAAAGGAGGAACAATCCCCCAGAAGCCACAGGAATGGCGAAGTAAAAAGGGCGCGGGGGGGCACAGCGGAACATCGGAATATCGAAGTACGCAGAGGTTGGAAAGGTACTACATCCGATTGATGGGTACCGTTAAGTTTGGAGTTGGGATTTCCTCGTTGAGTAGTGCGAGGGAGTCTAGACATCCTAGGTAGGACACGATCCCCAGCGAGAGACACGAGGGACGACGATTCTGACTGCTGACAGGTGAGATAAGACGGGCCGCAGGGAGCATCGTACCCGGGAGCGATAGTAAGCGAAAACCAGAAAGAACGGCAAATGTCACGTCTGTCTAAAGGGAAAAAGGCTTCCAAAAACTGGTCAAAGGATCGCGCCCGAACGGCGCCGCTCACCAATGAACAAATCGGAGACATCGAGAGGAGGCGGGAGCCTGTCAGTCGGGGAGGCGACAGATCCCTAAAGCGGTCACAGCATCACGCCCATTGGGCACGACGTGATGTTAAGCGGACGTGACCGGAGTCGAACAAAGGTGAAAAAAAAAGGAACCGTGTCCTCGAATTCTGCTCCGAACAGTTGGCATGTCAACACACGCGGCCCGAGAAGGACACAACCTATTCCCAGGTGGCAGAGTGGGGATGTGCTACCATTGGTAGGGCGGAGGAAGGGCAAGAGTGTGCAGTATGGCAGGATCCCCCGTGAACTGGGACAGGCGGTGACATATGATATCGACATATCGTACAGGTTGTGTCCAGCAGGCCGGTATAATACATGGCAACCCGCCGAAAGAAGGCCTGCATGGAGATACAGGGTTAGCAGCGGGGGAAAGCCCATGAGGCGCAATAGTCGTCAGACATACAGCGATGGCGGTACATTGTGACTACCAAACGGACCGACCAGTCTAGGGATTGAATGTTCGGGGTGTCGCTCCGTTTTTTGAGCGTAGGAATGGATGACACATACTGAGCACTGGCTTGGTGGTTTCCGACACGCTCTAGCTGGAGCGGGGCTGGCCGGGAGGCGCCTTTCCCTGCGGATGCGACGTGCCTAAGACGGGCTCATGGCTCTGACCGATCTCTTAGTCATCTATCACGCTGGGATGTCACCGCAGGGGTAGAATAGGAGTGATCCGCATTCAGCCTGGCATGCCTCACTCTCTACGGCAACGTCAGCCCGTTTCTGGGCCAGGTTGTACATGGGAAATCCTGCACTCAACCTGTGCTCTGTGTTCGATGGTGTCACACAGTGCACCCCGATATATACCATTTGTTCCAGAACGGAAGCACAGTACTGCAACCGAGAAATACCGGCGGTCATTGGTCTAGACATTTGTCAGTGATTGTGTCAGAAACATTCCATGTGTATTTTATATAGAGCCTTCAGTTAGACTGACGGCGTTCGCTGGCTCTGCCAAATAAAGTGAATCTTGCAGACTTGCCTGCATGGTTGCCTGGATGCTTCAACCGCATCTTAACTCCCTGCCTTGTCCCATCGAATCTTTCTGAACACATTTTCAATGTAAGCTGGGACGCATACCGTCAACATATTCTACGGCCATGAGACATGGAAGTAATTAGGTCCAACAAAACGGAGATATCATGTGAAATCCAGAATGGACAATACCCAGAAAATCCTCGTTTTGCTCCTGTTGCAACTTCGCGGTTTCGATCCTGTCACTGGTCGGCGCTAGTGTGGTTCAATCCATCATTTCCGTCAATATTAACTGTTCCGATTGTGACGAGTTCGTATTTCCGCGGTCGGGGGGGAATGTATTCCGCTTCAATGCACTTCAAATTTTGACCTTGTAAGAAGCGATTAACACTTCTGACCTCCAGACTTTAGGATGAGTTCATGTTAACATCCACCTTCCTCATTGTTTATGCGGGACGCAGTCACGAAACAATCAAAGACAAATAGAGATTCATAAATGCAAATGTAAGATATCCCTGAAGTGGCTTGTAGTATCTTAAAAAATTATTTCTTGACCTTGATCTTTTACCATTTTCAATCGTCTAAATAACTTGAGTATAGAGGGGGGGGGGCAGTCCGTTCGTCCAACCAAGAGAGTTAACTATTACTACCGGACCAATAAAAAAAAAATAATCGAAAAAAAAAAAATAACAACTGAAATAGATACTAAACCGAACCTTACAAAAAGAAAATACAACACAAACAGGTATACAAAGTAGGGGAAACTTTAATAGAAAGGAATCCCATAGAAGCAAAAAAAAAAAAAACAAAAAACGAACTCCTCGTTCATCAGATACACCTGTACAGGACGACGCATGATGAACCTCGGAGCAAGAGGTACCCAGTCAGAAAATGGCAGGCACGACTGCGGACAGGGGGGGTGAGAGGTGGGGGGGAAGGAGGGAAGAGGGGGGGAAGGATCAAGATGCTGGGAGAGCCGCCGCGCCAGGGCTGGGTGCCAGAGAAACAAAAAGAAAAGGGAAAAAGCAGATATCACTGAATCTACGCAATGTACCGAGAAACACAGAAACAAGACGAAGACACACATAGGGTCTAAGGAAGTAGGGGGACAAGTAATGTAGAGGCCATCTGGGGAGATCGTCCAGCTCACTCCGAGGCCCTCACCCGCGCATTCCTATAATGACTCGGCTATGGGTGTCAGCCCACTCGTCGTCCCTCGAGGTCAAAAAACCTCTCCGGCCTCATGGCCGCCACCATACTGAAAACCCCGGTTCCTCTGTGTCCCGACTCCATACAGCGTCGCTGATAAAGAAGGGCCTTTCAAGCCCCAGCAGGGCCTGGGCCCAAACTACATTACATGTGGGCATAGCAATCTCGCCCACTCCCCCCCCAAATCAGAGTATTGCTCAGCAAGCCCAGTCTATGCTGTACAAAAAAGAAAACAAATTAAGACGAGATTTTTTTCGATCGATTCTTTCTTCACTTTTGCAAATTATTTGTTATTTTCTTTTTCTATCTTTTATCCCTCCTTCTTTTTCTTGAGTTGGTTTCTCACATACCCGTCGTGTCCTAAAGGATTAATTTTTCCCTCCCCACCATTTCACCTCAGGTTAAACTGTTGAACCCCTAGCGTAGACTTTAATTATTTCCTGCTTGGGGACATTCTAAACGTCTCTTTTTCCTTGGCCGGGGGGGGGGGGGAGGTTACTCTACTTGCCTTATTCTCCACATCGGTAACCCATAATCCTTCCCCCTCCTGTATCTAGCATCATTTATCCAATACCAACTCCGTCGTGTAAACACTGATCCAGAAAAGATTTACCGCAGTTTTTTCTTATAAGTATCCTCGCCAAACCCCCCTCCCAGCCTCTATAAATTCTGCAAGATACAACCGCGTCTAACCCAGAGCCTCTAGTCCTCTTCATATACAAACTCCCTGATACCCCGGACCGTGTGGTGAACCTTTCCTCCTGGGAGCTCTCTAGTCGGCCATTGGTGACTGAGGCAACCAGAAATTGCTGGGGGGATTGCCTTCCGCTTTCTTCCCTGGGCTTATGCACCACCGTGTGGTGCCCAAACTTATCATTAGTAACTCCACAGCTTATCTTAGATAGTCAAAAGATAAAATACCTTTACGCCTAAGTTTGCTTTAAATTGTATCCAGGATCTGTTTAATCGATGGGGAAGTGGTGAAGCAAATCCGAGATGGTGCGATGGCGGATAGGTCAAGATCAGCCACTAGCCTCGTAAGGAGAGACTTAGAGGTAAAATGGCAACGAGAGTGAAATCACATGTACAGAATATTCGATTATTGTCGTTAAGACGACGACATAGCTAGGGGTCAGGACATGAAAAAAGGGAAGGGGGGGAGGGGGGGGGTAGGAGTGAGATAAGCATGCGTTCCAAGTTTGACACAAGGGGCCATTGCCAGGGTGGATATCACGCAATGGGGGGTGGGGGCCATACTAACACTAGTCAACTGGCACAAAGAGTCAAGAAATGACGTTGTACGATATTTACATCTGAAGGTACGTAGGCAATGTACAGAGAACGGAAAGAGACGAGGACGAAGCGTAAGGTACGTGCAGCCTAGATAACTTCTAACATTTGGGTGTTGCTCTGAACAAAAAGATGCCAATATGATCAAGGCCACGTATCCACCAAAGCTTGGCCACGCTCCTTATTTAAAAATTAAATTCACATCGGTGCCATAAGTGGAAGGAGCATAGAGGTAAAAGTAACTGAGAGCGTCACCAAAAAAACACAAAAGCAAAAAAAAAAATAAACAAAACATAAAAGGGGCTGTACGTTCCTAAAAAAGGAGGGGGGGGGGGGGGTAGGGAGGGGTTCGGGAGCAACTATCTTCAGACTTCCTTTCAAGATATACGAAAACCTGGTGCCAGGAAACATACAGCAGCAACTTACGCAGGGACAAGTCAGCAAAGGCTCCTGTCAACATCAACAAGACACGCAGATGGGTCCGCATCAACGGTTTCGCAGGTTGTCCCGTGAAGCGCTCTCGGCGAGATTTACATCATAGGCGTCTAACTTTTTGTTTTCGTCCTATCTCCTGGACGTTTCCGGCCTGAGTGTCTCCCATCTCCTGCTGTCCGATGGTGGTTTAGTGCGTTCTGGGAGCATTCTCGACTCTACACGATTCATCATTCCCTCGCCTCGCTCTCCGGGAAGCTTGTTTCGGTTGGGCTTGTGTCCCATGGAGATCTTTCTGTGAGCGGTTTTCTCCCTTCACACGCAGCTTAGAGGAGACCTCGAAACTACCGACGCCCAGTCCCAGGGCTACAGGATTAACCCTACGCACATTGGGACGAGCGTGGGGTGTGCGCAGTAAGAGTAGGGTGGGCTACAATGTAAATTGAGTGGAAATAATTTTAAGGTGATAGGATTCACGATGCCCCTGGACACCCGCTGATATGTCCGTGTGGGCGGGGTGTAGTGATGAGGTAGGTCAACTTGCTCAAGATACGCATGGCGTGAGAGTCGTCTCGTGAAGCCTTGTGAACTTGCTAGACGAAGTGCTGAAAGGTAACGATGCCGACGGTGTGAAGGGCAGGGGACCTGGATTCTCCCCCCTCCTTCCGTTCCCCCCCCCCCGAGTCCTCCTGTGCCTCCGCGTCTGGCAGAAGTCTCCCATAAACCTAAAGAGCTAAACTAAACTAAAATCTCCATACTCCGGAAGGTCCATTAAGAAAAAATAAAAAAAATGCGGGGCAGCATTCCAACGCTGGAAAAAAAATCTGTGAAGGGGGGTTTGTTTTTTTACTTATAATATTTCGGTTTATTTGTGGTTGTTCTGGTGGTGGGTGTGCTGCCTGTGGGCCCTTTTTTTGCTCACTAGTATTGTTCCGTTTTACAACATAACGTCGTGCTGGTTGTTTATTACGATGGATTTAACACGCCCCTGAAGCATAGCGGTGGAAAATACTTCGGTGTTTACGCATTTGTGTGTGGCTGGGGGCTGGTAGGCAAAGGTCTGGAGGAGGGCTAGGCAAGTAGCAACGATGATATCATAGTTGTTTGTGCAGATGGGATATCAAGGGGGGGCGGGTAGGGGGCATCGTAGACATTGCGATCAACACCATCTTCACATCGTAACTAAGGAACCGTTTCACATCAAATGCTACACCCGCCTAAGACATACTGAGTGCCGCTAAAACGCGAGCGAGGGAAGGGGGGGAACCGTCACAATAGAGAATGTCTCCTCTATTCCTGAATCGGTGTACGAAAATGGGTAACTTTGTCAATCGCCTGCAGTTTTTTCTGCAGTACTAGGGCACCGCACCAGAGGAAAAAGGATAACACCGGGACGGTTCTACAGTGTGTGCAACTGAGGAGTGCTAAAAAAAAAAAAGTTGATCCCTACTTCTCGTACTTCACATACCGCTGTTCTCGCTCCTTAAGTACAAATCGCTCGGTCTCACGGAATGCTAGCCTATCCAACAGCTATACCCGTTGTGCCGTCTCACAGAGGATACCACATAGTCAGTAGTAAATGCTGCTTTTTGTCCTGCTTCGCCAAACTTATACATTGTCATCTAATGGATGTAGGGCTTGAAAATAAGTCCCAACACACGCAGGATGGGTAAAAGTGGCGCAGCCAGGAAGGGTATCCATTGTACTGCGGGTCAGAATTTATGGATAGGATTATATAGG
Source organism: Leucoraja erinaceus (assembly GCF_028641065.1). Lineage (NCBI taxonomy): Eukaryota > Metazoa > Chordata > Chondrichthyes > Rajiformes > Rajidae > Leucoraja > Leucoraja erinaceus. The sequence continues at coordinate 44,224,005 of NC_073391.1, read as the reverse complement.
TCTGGTGAACGCTGGGGTCTCGCGGCGGGCATGTATGCTATCTTTCTCAAGAAGTTTAGGGGCGAGAGAAAACCATTTACATAGACAGTTGTGACCTGTTTTAGTTTTAATTCCCTGCCAATTTCCGTGCTGCATTGGGGTCAAATCCCCCATCCTAAAAGCTAACTAAAATTCATGGGACTGCCGCTTGTTAGTCGCACTTGCAACGGTAAGCTGTAATCCCAACCAAGTGTCGAGGGGGTTGGCAATCGTGGCAAATTTATGCCAACACAACAAGAAAAAAAACCACAGGGACCGGGGGGTCATTTGCCAATGCTGTTCAACTATTTGGGTAGGGGGGGTCCGGGTCTACCTCTGCTCGTAGGGCAGCGCGGAGTAAGTACAGGGGCAAAATAATATTCAGAGACATATGCCACGATACGTGACCTAACGGCGGTACGGGGGCAAACAAAAAAAAGATAGAAAGCAATAGATCACGATCTGCGTGGGAAACGGAAGGGGGGGCGGGGGAAAGGGGCAACTTCGTCAGACGATAGAAGCTAACAGGGGGAAGGTGACACTTCGACTATCTTAGACCCATATCATCCAGTGCCGTAAAATAAACACAGCCAATCCCGTAGCCAACGGTCCTAATACGCTCCTTGGTGCGAGGGGATTGAGGAGGGTGAGGGCCAGTGCCTAATCTTGGTCAGTTAGCCAAACTCTCGTCCATGCTGTTCCTATTCAATGTAGGTTGCATCCGAGGCTGGGCAAAAAAAACCCCGAAAATCCGATTGACTTCCGGGCAGATATCGTTGAGTACAGACCTTTTATTCCGTCCGCTAGAGAAAGACACAACTAGAGGCTACGGGGAAAAAAAAAAAGCCCCCTCCCCCAAAACTAGACACTAAACATCCTGATAAGAAAAACAGACCGAGTAATAAACTGAGCTGTTCATCTATGACAAAGCATTATGAGTGAATTAGGTGTGTGGAAATAATAGCACACATTCATCTTGGGAAGCGGTGGGGGGGGGAGAGTCTATGATGCAAGAGAACCGACCTTAAGACTTGCGGCGACTTATTCGCTAGATACAAAATTTGACACACAGAGATGGAAAAAAACCCCACGCAAGCACGAACAAGCAATAATAACGCAAAAGACCTAAGTGAGTTCAAAAAGAGGAAAAAAAAAAAGCGAACGGCCCCGGGAAAGAAGGAAAGCGAGACAGGGGGGGAAAGGAACAAAAATTAAAAAACGATATGGGGGTAGGTAGGGAAGGAGATTACCGGCGACGAAGAGCAGAAAACACAAACGCAACCACACACAACGCGCCAACTAGGTACCAGGGGAGGGAAGGGGGAAAAGAACTTAAAACCAGAAACCCAAAGGAAATCAGGGGGGGGGGCGGGAAAAGACAAAAACAGGGGCGGAAAAAAGAAAGGGCCGAAGGAAAAAAAAACAAAGGGAAGGGGGAGGGGGGCTAAAGAAAAGATGGAGGGAGGGGGGACGGAAGGGAAGGGAGGAGAACCAAAAAAAAAAGAAAAGAAAGAACACGGGCCTCTGCAGTGTGAACAGAAAAAAAAAAAGAGCAATATGAGGACCACGGAGGAGAATCCAGGAGGGAGAAAATTTATAAGGGCACAAAACAAGAATAGAAAAGACAATGGAAACACACAATCCAAAAAAAAAGACAAAGAATCAAGCACAAACACAAAAATAAAAAAAAAAAAAAAAAATCCCAGACGAGTTTCCCCCCTCCTGGTGCCACCCTGCCCTTTATTGGTGATGCGTGGGGGGGGGGTGTCAAAGGGGGGCGGGCGGGGGGGGGAAAGAAAAATTTATAAAGGGAGGGGGTCCAAAAAAGGGACAAAGGGAAAGGGAGGCGAGAAGAAAGCAATGAAACAGAAGAACAAAGGGGGAAAGAAGAGGGAAAGGGGGGGAACGAGGGGGAGGAAAATAAAAAAGGGGGGAAGATAAAAAAAAAAATGCATGCTCGTTCGAGTTCCTCGTGCATCGGCTTGTTCTTGGCTCTAGTGGATCAGTTCCCGCATTGTTTGGCCCCGGGGGAGGGGGATGCGGATCCGGGGTCGTAAGTTGTTTTTGATTCGGAGCATTCTCCTTTAGGGGGGAAGCGGAACGAATCCGAGAAAAAGACAGGAAACACGAAGGGGGGCGAAGTCAACTCTGCCAGGACACGCTCCGCCGCCCGCGGGGGGGGGGGGGTTCCCAAAATTTGGAATCCGGGGTGGGGGTGAAAACGTGGTGAGGCCACTAACTCCACCGTGGGTTACCAATCATACGTTAAACCAAGAACAGACTTTTTTTTTTGTTTTCAAATGATGTGCGTGAGGTAGGATATAAAATAGAATGGGAGGGAGAGGGAGTGGTGGTAAATGTTGTTTATATTTTTTTTGTTCTTTTTTGTGATGTGGTGGTGGGGAGGGTTATGTTAAGAAGAAAATTATGAGTAATAGAACTAACTTCACGCCGGAAAGACCCAAAAAACCCAAATTCGTCGCTTTATTCGGAGGAGTCCCGTCTCCAAGGTCAGCACAGCCTTCCGCAGATTTGGCACAAAGTCCATGTAAACAATGTCCAAAGAACTGCATTGGTCACTGGTGGTTATTCCCAATTAGTCCTGACTGTTCTAAGTGCAAATAGATCATGCCTGTCAAAATCCTCTCACATTCATTTACTACGCTCTCGAGAAGGTCGATCCGCAGATTGTCTTTCAGTCCTTCCCCAATATAGGCCAAATGCTATCCACGCTCCAATAGCCCAGGACGTCACCTCTGGCGAAGGAAGATACAAATCACCTCTGGCAGGGCCCCGGCATTTCTATACTTCCTCCCCACGGAACCTCATGGTATATCTCGGCAGGCCGTTATCCACGTATTCGTTCCTCAACACTGCCAGCACCACCTCGCCGTAATGGTCGTGTGCTTCTGGACGTCTCTATACTATTCCTCCAATTCCCTTGTATAAACTTCCCCATGGCAAATGAAGATGAGAGGTATTCATTTAAGACCTCGTCCATCTCGTAAGGCTCCACGCTTAGACGACCATACCACCATTGAAAAAACCTGTTCCCCTTTACTTTTAAAATAATTATAGGATATAGGCGTAGTTTGAGTGTGAAGGGAGAATTAACCAGGGAGTTGCGGAGGGAAATGTCTCTGCGGAAGTTGGAAAGGGATGGAAATTGAAATAGGTGACTCGTGCTAGGATCCAGTTGGAGGTGGCGTAAAATTCGGAGGATTCTGTGTTGTACGCGACGGCTGATGGGGTGAGATGCAAGGCCAAGAGGGACTCTGAAACTGTTAGGACTAGAGGCGGCGAGGGGGGCAAGGGCGGATTTGCCGAGCAACGAGGACACACGTGCGAGGGTCTCGTCTATGATGGAAGAGGCGTTCCCTGTTCACTAAAGAATTGAGGACTCATCAGGTGTCCTATTATGTCTTGGCGCAGATGCGGCATAGGCGGAGAAACGGGGAAAAGGAGATAAAGTATTTATAGGAAGCAGGGTGGGAAGAAATGTAGTCGAGACAGTTGTGGGAATCAGTGGGTTTGTAATAGATGCCAGTCCATAGTCTATCTCCTGTAATGGCGACGGTGAGATCAAGAAAGGGGAGGGAGGTGGCGGAGATGGTTTAAATGAATTTGAGTGCATGTTGGACATTGGTGGTGGTTGTGGTAGATAATACTTCTGGACTGCTCTCTGGTTGCGGTAGGATGGTTCAGTTGCCTGATAACAGATAACGATCGCCAAGCCTCCGCCTGGTCTCACCGATGTAGATCAGCTGACATCTCGAGCAGCGGATGCAATAGATGAGGTTGGAGGACATGCAGGTGATTTTCTGTCGCACCCGGAACGAATGCTTGGGTCCTTGAATGGAGTCGAGGGGGAAGGTAAAGGGACAAGTGTAGCATCCCTTGCGGGTTGCAAGGGAAAGTGCCGGGGGAGGGGGTGGTAAGTGGAGGGAAGGGAAGAATTGAAAGGGAGTTACGGAGGGAGCGGTCTTTGCGGAAGGCAGCGGGGGTGGGAGGGGGAAATGGGAAGATGTGGCGAGTGGTGGGGTCACGTTGGAGGTGCCGAAACTGACCGAGGATTACTTGTTGTATGTGAAGGCTAGTGGGGTGACAGGTGAGGACTAGAGGGACCCTGTCCTTGTTGCGAGTGGGGGGGCAGAGCACTGTTAGGAGGTATGGAAGAGACCCAAGAGACCCTGGTGCGAGCCTCATCTATGGTGGGGGAGGGGAACCCCGGTTCCCCGAAGAATTAGGACATTTCAGATGCCCTGGTGTGGAACCTCTCATCCTGGGAGCAGATGCGGTAGACGGAGCAAATTGGGTCCTTACAGGAAGCAGGGTGGGAAGAAGTGTAGTCCAGATAGCCATGGGAGTCAGTGGTAGGAGGAATGTCAGACTGAGGATAAACATTAAATATTCGATCCTCGAAGGGGAGACACCACAAAGGTGATTAATTGCTCCAGGACATTACGCGACAAAAAAAAAACATTCGTAGCGATTTATTGGATACATTTCACTCACGATATGGCGACATAACACTGTATACTGCACATAATATTCCAGGAACATTTCAGAAACATCTTTCCAACGGCTGGCGACAGTAATGGCTGCCTCGCAAAGTTATTTGTCGCTTCCTTTATTGTTGTTTTTTTGGATGTGCCAAATGTATGTTTTTAGTGTTCTTTAGCTTGTTTTATGTGCGAGGAAGGGGGGGCGTGGAGTTGGGAAAAACCTTTTCGAATGCATTACCTCGACGGAGATACGATTTTGTTCGGTATCGTACCTCAGTCCGCACTGCGGCCTAACATCAAGGAGTTGGTGGCCTTTTCAGGAGGCTGTCTTCGTGCGCTCCAACCGCGGGAACATGCGAACTGCAAGACCCCAAACACGGGTGAACAAAAGGAAGAAGACTGACTGAACTGTATTACCTTCCATCACAATGATCACTGCGGTGGATGTTTATGTTAAGTTATATCGTTCTTTTCAATTGTGTTGAGTTCTTTTAATTGTATGGTTGCATGGTAACTCAAATACCCCTGTACCTCAATTGGTGCATGTGACAATAAATGTGAATCTGAATCTGAATCTGAGTAACTCAGCGTATCAGACAGCATCGCTGGAGAACAAGGATAGATGACGCTCAGGGTCGGGACCCCACTTCAGATACAGCGTGTCGACTACCACCATAAGAAACAGTCTGAGTCTGAAGAAAGGTCCCGACCAAAAATGCCATTTGTCCGTTTCCCTTTTCAGAAGTTGCCTGACCAGCTGAGTTGCCACATCACATCGTGTATTGCTCAAGGTTACTGTACATGCCGGCTCTTGTGCCCCCCTATGATCCTGAGAGGCATTTGCAAAGCTGATTGCTTCAATTATGCTATTATTGGAACAGAGCAAGTCACCCAATTAACTCCCCGGAGGTTGTCTTGGGTCTATAGGTTAAACCATTTTGCATGCAGTGTTAGATGTGTTCTCAATTCTGATAAACATGCATGGAATACCGGAAGGTCTCCTATTTGCCATTTACTATCCAGTCCTGGGAGTTATTGGAGTTACGGGTAAAGTGTTTTTATTAGAGATTTGTTCTGGTTATAATGTTCGATTGTAAATCTAGCGTCTTCTCTGAATGAAAGTGATGCCCCACTGGCGAAACGACGATTATTACGGCTTATATGAACTTCCTTCGCCCGATTTAATATATTACGACGTCCGAAATGTTCCACTACCGATGTGTATCATTAAATCGAAGAACAGAAAATAAAGGAAATATTCATGTTCAATCAGCTTCTGTCGAAAAAGGGAAAAGAGTTGGCATTCTCACTCCTAGTCCAGAAACATCGCCTTTCACCAATGGGTAGACACAAAATGCTGGCGTACCTCAGCGGATCAGGACGCATGTATCTGATGCTGATCTGAGATGCTACCTGGCCCGCTGAGTCGCTCCAGCATTTTGCGTCTTCCTTCGATTTAAACCAGCATCTGAAGTTCTTTCTTACATATTTTGTCCTTTCACCAATACTGTCCCGTCGGATAAGTATTTCCAACACGCTCTATTCCTATTTGTATCCTTAGTTTTATAATATTGCTACCAGGTTTTGTGAATTGGGATTATGAATTGCAAAATAGTTATTACAATGCGTTTATGGCATGGTTGTCCCATTGGCCCTATTATTTTGTACATCCGTTGATATGATATCTGCGATATCTGAAACGATTTGTTTCCGCCTTGTTCAGTTTCAACTCCGCCAGTAACGGAACTAAGCTCATGGCAGCATTGTGTAGAAACTGATGTTAGAAATTCCGTTGTGGAAATGGATCGATGAGAGGGCGCAATAATGTCGGTGCGATTCATCAGGCTAATGGTATTCATTGTTTACTGACACGGACAGACCTGATGAGATTTTAGATTTTTTGTTCCTCGTTGTTTGAGGTCTGCGATGTATTCATTGACTAGCACTTGCTATTTTTCATCTACAGCTAATCTGGCAGTGATCGTGGTACTGTCCCGAGGTAGGTGCGGCCTTTCCAAATGCATCACTTGCTACCTGGTGGCTATGGCTGTGACCGATCTCTTAGTCATTATCACGGCTGTGATATTTAACCGAGTGGTAGGTATATATTTCCCATTCAGCTTCATGTCCATCACTCCAGTCTGCAGCGTCAGCCTTGTTCTAATTTATGGAATCCAAGACTGTGCAGTCTGGGTGACAGTGGTGTTCACACTTGACCGATATATAGCCATTTGTTGCCAGAAGCTGAAAGCAAAGTACTGCACCGAGAAAACAGCGGTCATTGTCATCGGAACAATTTGTGCAGTGAGTTGTGTCAGAAACATTCCATGGTATTTTATATACGAGCCTTCATTTATAATTGACGGCGTCCGCTGGCTCTGCGAAATAAAGTTATCTTTCTTTACCTTACCTGCATGGGGTGCCTTTGATTGGATTCACCGCATCTTAACTCCATGCCTTCCATTCTTTCTGATACTACTTTTCAATGTACTCACCGTCAGACATATTCTAGCTGCAATGAGAACTAGAAGGAGATTAATGTCCAACAGAAACGGAGATAATCAATGTGACCCAGAAATGGAAAACCGGAGAAAATCCATCGTTTTGCTGCTGTTAATATCTTGCGGTTTCATCCTGTCCTGGGCGTTATTTTTCATCACGTTCCTTTATGTTCGCATTGCGAAGGTTCGATATTTCTCGGGTTCTAACTTCAATGATTCAAATTTTACATTGGAAGAAAGCGGAGCTATGCTTCAGCTTTTGAGTTCATGTATAAATCCATTCATTTATGCAGGGACGCAACAAAAAATCAAAGAGCAGTTAATGAGTGGGGTAAAATATCCACTGAATTTCATTGTTATGTTATTTAAATTATGCTGACTTGATTTCCATTTAATCACCCTATGATGTATTATATCCGTTGATGCAGTTACTGTCTCCATTTCGAATCATGCATTAACAATCCCAGGTGTTCCATATAAAGTGAATTTACAGATATGGACGGGCATGGAGACATTGGAAATCGAGCACTTGATTGTTTAGAGGCAAAATGCACCCTGCCCAATAACTTGAGATTATACGCGGACTCTGAAATGTATGTCCCATGCCTCGTTCACCATGTACAGACAGATGAACTCGGAGCAAGAGAACGCCATTCAATCGCCTGAGATTCGCCCGTCAAGCAGTATCACCGTTGATCTAACTGTAAGATCCGTTTTTCCGCTTTTTCCTGTAAATATTCATCAACTGCGTATTAATCATCCACCTACCTCCACATTTATAATTCAAAAAATAATATTTAATATTTGCTTTAACCATAATTTTAAGAAGATATTTTCAAAGACCCACGACTCGCTGAGAAAAAAAACACATCACCAGATGAAAATCAAATTACAGAAGATTCGATTATTGTCGTAACGCGAGATTACAATGAATCGCTTATTGACATGCAGCTCACAGACTAAACAATATCAAGCAATGACAGATAAATACAGCAAATGCAAAAGAGCAGAATGGGGTAAAGATTGTATTGCAATCCGGAAAAGTGCGAACTGAAGTAATGACGACTCCTTTCTTGTTTCTTGAAAAAGCAGCCAATATGATCAGAGGCCCACTCCACACTGGCCACACTCTTATTTAATTCCTGCCATTAGGAAGAAAGCATAGGAACTTCAAAACTGTAACGTCTAGGTTCGGGAGCAACTTCTTTCATATCATTAAACACTGCTCCCAAATAAGCGCAGCACCGGAGACCCGGTGTCGATCGCGGCGACGGGTGCTGTCTGTACGGAGTTTCTACGTTCTCTCCGTGAACGCGTGGGTTTTTCCCGAGATCTTCGGTTTCTTCACACACTCCGAAGACGTAGAGGTATACAGGTTAATTAGCTTGGTGTTTGTGTGTAAATTGTAAATTGTAAATTGTTCCTCGTGTGTAGGATAGTGTTAATACGCGGGGATCGCTGGTTGGTGCTGACTCGGTGAGCCGAAGGACCTGTTTCCGCGCTGTATCCCTAAACTAAACTAAACTAAACTAAATAAGCTCCGAAGTACATGAAAATGCGGCATTGTCTTTTTTTTTTTGGCTTTGCTCTATTATTGTTCGTTTACATAATTGTGTTGTTTATTACGATGTTTACTGAGTACTGTGTTTAAATTATGTTGTGCTGCTGCAAGCACGAGTATCTTTGTTCAGTTTCGGCGCATTTGACAATAAAACACTCTTCACTCGTAAATAAAGGCCTTTCACTCCTGATACAAGGTCTTATACCTGCATCGTCTTTTCTGACGTTTTCGACTTTCGTGCGTATGCCCTGCATGTGTTTCTGAAGTACCACCAACAGGTCTACATGCATTCTTAAAAAAGGTGATCAGTGCTGTACTTCACACATTTTCTTATCAATGCTCTATGTAACAAAAGCATTACATTTACTCACAATAACCAATAATATTATGTTTTGGCTGCTTTAGTATACAAACCTAAAGCACAAGGCATTGGGGGTTCAGTATTGATGTGGATAGAGGCTGGCAAACAGTAAGCAAAGAGTAGGAGTAAACGGGTCCTTTTCACAATGGCAGGCAGTGACTAGTGGGGTGCCGCAAGGCTCAGTGCTGGGACCCCAGCTATTTACAATATATATTAATGACCTGGATGAGGGATTTGAGGCAATATCTCCAAGTTTGCGGATGACACTAAGCTGGGGGGCAGTGTTAGCTGTGAGGAGGATGCTAGGAGACTGCAAGGTGACTTGGATAGTCTGGGTGAGTGGGCAAATGTTTGGCAGATGCAGTATAATGTGGATAAATGTGAGGTTATCCATTTTGGTGGCAAAAACCGGAAAGCAGACTATTATCTAAATGGTGGCTGATTGGGAAAGGGGGAGATGCAGCGAGACCTGGGTGTCATGGTACACCAGTCATTGAAGGTAGGCATGCAGGTGCAGCAGGCAGTAAAGAAAGCGAATGGTATGTTAGCTTTCATTGCAAAAGGATTTGAGTATAGGAGCAAGGAGGTTCTACTGCAGTTGTACAAGGTCTTGGTGAGACCACACCTGGAGTATTGCGTACAATTTTGGTCTCCAAATCTGAGGAAGGACATTATTGCCATAGAGGGAGTGCAGAGACGGTTCACCAGACTGATTCCTGGGATGTCAGGATTGTCTTATGAAGAAAAACTGGATAGACTTGGTTTATACTCTCTAGAATTTAGGAGATTGAGAGGGGATCTTATAGAAACTTACAAAATTCTTAAGGGGTTGGACAGGCAAGATGCAGGAAGATTGTTCCCGATGTTAGGGAAGTCCAGGACAAGGGGTCACAGCTTAAGGATAAAGGGGAAATCCTTTAAAACCGAGATGAGAAGAACTTTTTTTCACACAGAGAGTGGTGAATCTCTGGAACTCTCTGCCACAGAGGGTAGTTGAGGCCAGTTCATTGGCTATATTTAAGAGGGAGTTAGATGTGGCCCTTGTGGCTAAGGGGATCAGGGGGTATGGAGAGAAGGCAGGTACGGGATACTGAGTTGGATGATCAGCCATGATCATATTGAATGGCGGTGCAGGCTCGAAGGGCCGAATGGCCTACTCCTGCACCCAATTTCTATGTTTCTATGTTTCTATGCTTGCAAACAAATTCCCAGTGAACCATGTGTAAAGGTGTTTAAGAAGGAACTGCAGATGCTGGAAGATCCGAGGTACACAAAATTGCTGGAGAAACTCAGCGGGTGCAGCAGCATCTATGGAGCGAATGAAATAGGCGACGTTTCGGGCCGAAACCCTTCTCAGACTGATGGGGGGTGGGGGGGAGAAGGAAGGAAAAGGGGAGGAGACAGCTCGAGGGTTAAGGAAGGGGAGGAGACAGCAAGGGCTACCAAAATTGGGAGAATTCAACGTTCATGCCATCAGGACGCAAGCTACCCAGGCGGAATATGAGGTGCCGTTCCTCCAATTTCCGGTGTTGCTCAATCTGGCAATGGAGGAGACCCAGGACAGAGAGGTCGGATTGGGAATGGGAGGGGGAGTTGAAGTGCTGAGCTACCGGGAGTTCAGGTAGGTTATTGCGGACTGAGCGGAGGTGGTCGGCGAAACGAACGCCCAACCTCCGTGTAAAGGGACTTAGTCTGACACACTGTAACCTTTACTAGAGTCTTTATTATAGCACATGGCACACACGTCCTAGCACTGGCTGCACCCAGCCTTCAGGCGTACCAGGACAAAATGGGAGGAGGGGAGGGGAGGAGATCATAGTTATACTGATATGAGAGGGCGTGTGATGAGGTAGCTACATTATAGGTTGCATGCATAAACCATCTACACTCCGCTTAGTCTCCCCGATGTAAATCAGCTGACATCTAGAGCAGCGGATGCAGTAGATGAGGTTGGAGGAGATACAGGTGAACCTTTGTCGCACCTGGAACGACTGCTTGGGTCCTTGAATGGAGTCGAGGATGTGTAAACGCGGCAGGTTGCATTGCATCTCAAAATTCGGTTGTATCGCACAGTTTACTCAAATTTTAATTTGTCATAATAAAATCTAACTATCAATGCCGCCTTTTGTCGGCTTTGCAACTACGTTTCCCACCTGTCATTGGCAATCGGCAAATTTAGCAACCACTAATTTGCAGCTTTCATTTAAGTCATTTGTGCAAGTTACATAATATTGAGACTTATGCACTTATACCACTGGCACATCACTTGTTATATTTATCCATCGGAAAATAGACCAAATTATGCTCTGGTCCATTTCTTGTCAGGTAGCCAAACTCCGCTAATCCGTGTAGGTTATCTCGTATACGATGAGCATTCATTTTCCATAATCATGTTTGATGCTGCAATCTATCAGATGTGTTCCGAAAAATCCACATGTATCAACATTATCCTTTCACTTTTATCCGCTGCACTTGCTACTGGACTCAGAACTAAACACCATGAAAACAGATCCTTATAAACTGAGCTGGTTTCATCTGACAGCATTTATTAATTATTGTGGGAAATGAAATATCTTATTATGCAAGGAACCTTAGATTTGCTGAGATTGGCTAGATAAAAGAAATGTGGACATTAGGATAATGGAATCTCCGGTCACAACTCCACAACATTCTCCTGGGCCCTGACATTTATTGTGTACTTCATGCCTTGGGTTAACTTCCTCAACAGCATAAATTCATGCTCGTTCGAGTTCCTCTCCATCTGTTATTCTATGATCCAATTCCCCAATTGGTGCAGATCTTGTTGTGGTTTAGGCATTCATTCCTCTCCGCCACTCAACTCATACCTTCATACGTTCAAAGAACAGAATGTTTGCTCTCAACACAATTCTCCAGCTTTCGCCCCATAGCTCCTGCCAACCTTACTAATCAGTAATCTGTCATTGATGGCCTCCACTGCCGTCTGTGGTAATGAATTCCACAGACACACCACCTTCTGACGAGATAAATTCCTTTTTACCTCCTTTCTAAAGGCACATCATTTTAATCTGAGTACATGGCCTCTGGTCATCAACTCTCCCACTGTTGGAAACATCCTCTCCACATTCATTCTACCGGGCATTTTACTCATCCCTAAGTTTTTATGAGGTCCCGTCACATCCTTTTAAACGCCAGATTACAGGCCTTAGTGCCTATAAACGCTCATCATATGTTAACACAATCATTCCTGGAACAGCCAGCACAGCCTTCCTCAGATTTGGCACAATACTACTCACAATACTGTGCTTGATAAAGCCTCAGCAATACATCTCTATTATTGTATTCTAGCCCTCTCGAATGAAATGCTACCATTGCAGTCGCCTCACAAACTCATTGATTGTCGCCTGTATAAATACCGATACTGCGAAGTGTTTTCTAATCCGAATAATTAACATACATGGTATCACTAGCGGATCCAGCTCCGATCCTGCCACAAACCTCCAATCTGGAAAATTACCTGGATAAAAACTCTCCTCTACCACCTTCTCATACCCACCATCAAGCCAATTATGTAGCCATTTGGTTAGCTCTCACCGAATCCCAGATCTTAGCCTACGTTTAAGGAACTTGTCAAATGCGTTGCTAAAGTCTATGTAAACAATGTCCAAAGAACTGCATTGGTCACTGGTGGCTATTCCCAATTAGTCCTGACTGTTCTAAGTGCAAATAGATCATGCCTGTCAAAATCCTCTCACATTCATTTACTACGCTCTCGAGAAAGTCGATCCGCAGATTGTCTTTCAGTCCTTCCCCACTATAGGCCAAATGCTATCCACGCTCCAATAGCCCAGGACGTCACCTCTGGCGAAGGAAGATACAAATCACCTCTGCCAGGGCCCCGGCATTTCTATACTTCCTCTCCACGGAACCTCATGGTATAACTCGGCAGGCCGTTATCCACGTATTCGTTCCTCAACACTGCCAGCACCCCCTCGCCGTAATGGCCGTGTGCTTCTGGACGTCCCTATACTATTCCTCCAATTCCCTTGTATAAACTTCCCCATGGTAAATGAAGATGAGAGGTATTCATTTAAGACCTCGTCCATCTCGTATGGCTCCACGCGTAGACGACCATACCACCTTTAAAATAACCTGTTCCCCTTTACTTTTAATATAATTATAGCATCCATTAACTGTCCCCTTTACCATATGTGCCAAGCATAGCTTCTTGTTATCCTTCTGACGTGCTTCTTAAGCGTGCTCCTACACTCTTCTGCTACCACCCATTTTTAGGAGAACAAATTCCATTTTCAGTTTCAATTTCAGTTTAGTTTATTGTCACGTGTACCGAGTACAGTGAAAAGCTTTTGTTGCGTGGGAGCCAGTGGAAAGGCAATACATGATTACAACCGAGCTATTCCAAGTGTACATATCAATGATCGGGGAATAACGTTTAGTGCGACGTTTCGCCAGTAAAATCCGATCAAGCATAGTGCGAGGGTCCCGTGTGAAGTAGATGGTTGAACCCGAAGAGAGACACAACATGCTGGAGTATCTCAGTGGAACAGGCAATCTCTGGAGAGAAGGAATCGGTTTCGGGCCGAGACCCTTCTTCAGCCGTCAGGGGAAAGGAAACGAGAGATATAGACAGATATAGAATAAATGAATGAAATATATGTAAAAAAGTAATGATGATAAAGGAAAATGGCCATTGTTATCTGTTTGCCCGGTGAGAACGCGAACCTGATGCGTCTTGGGTGGGGGAGGGATGGAGAGAGAGAGGGAGTGTAGGGGTTACTTGAAATAAGATAAATCGATATTCATACCACTGGTTTGTAAGCTGCCCACGGGAAATAGGAGACGCTGGTCCTCCAATTTGCAATTACCCTCACCCTGACAATGGAGGAGTCCAAGGGCAGAGAGGTCAGAGTGGGAATGGGAAGGGAAATTAAAGTATTTGTCAAACGGAAGATCGAGTAAGTCCAGGTGGTCTGAGCAAAGGTGTTTAGCGAACCGATCGCCCATTCTACGTTTGGTCTCGCCGATGAATAAGGTTCCACATCTTGAACAACGGATACAGTAGATGAGATTGGAAGAGGTGCAATTGAACCTCTGCCTAACCTGACAGGACCGTCATGGTCCCTGGACAGATTCGAGGGAGGAGGTATAATGACAGGAGTTGCATCTCGTGCGGTTGGAGGGGAAGGTACCTGCGGAGGGGCGTAGTTTGAGTGGGAAGGGAGAATTAACCAGGGAGTTGCGGAGGGAAATGTCTCTGCGGAAGTTGGAAAGGGGTGGAGATAGAAATAGGTGACTCGTGCTGGGACCCAGTTGGAGGTGGTGTAAATGTCGGAGGATTCTGTGTTGTACGCGACGGCTGATGGGGTGAAACGTAAGGCCAAGAGGGAATCAGAAACTGTTAGGACTAGGGGCGGGGGGGGGGGGGGGGAGCAAGGGCGGATTTGCCGAGCAACAAGGACACAAGTGCGAGGGTCTCATCTATGATGGAAGAGGCGTTCCCTGTTCACTAAAGAATTGAGGACTCATCAGGTGTCCTATTATGTCTTGGGCGAGGATGCGGCATAGACGGAGAAACGGGGAAAAGGAGATAAAGTATTTATAGGAAGCAGAGTGGGATGAAATGTAGTCGAGACAGTTGTGGGAATCAGTGGGTTTGTAATAGATGCCAGGCCATAGTCTTTCTCCTGTAATGGGGACGGTGAGATCAAGAAAGGGGAGGGAGGTGGCGGAGATGGTTTAAATTAATTTGAGTACATGTTGGAAATTGGTGGTGGTTATGGTAGATAATACGTCTGGACTACTCTCTGGTTGCGGCAGGGTGGCTCATTTGCCTGATAACAGATGGAAAGAAAGTGGCCGTGAATCTGCAGGTAAGCGATGCACACCTCTGTACCCTTTGCCGGTGGGAGAGGGGAGAAGAGGGAGTAACCAGATTGGGAATAGTCCTTAAATATACTGTTGGACTTGCCGAGGCTGCGTAAGGTATTAATTGAGTTAATGGCAGGGAGGTTGGTTTGTCTAATGGTCTGGCGTGCGTGTCGTCTGCGAATGTGTAAATTGAATTAGATTTGTAAATGGCTGCACATTCGTGGGTGTATAATGAGTAAAGAAGCGGGCTGAGAACGCACGTACATGCATCATTCTTTGCATAATAGCCATGACATTTATGATGTTCCCTAGTTTAATATCGTTGATAGTAGCTTACAGCACTTTCCCATTGATAAATTGAAGGTAGCTGAACTGTATTTTATGTTCCCTTGTACAAAGCAAATTACCCTCACGGTTAGCAAGGCACTCTGTGTACATTTTCCTGAATTTTCACCACCTAGCATATCTCCTCTGCAACAGGCTCCATAACATATATTACATTCTGCCTGTATCTCTCTCACTGCCGCGAGCCAATCATCCACGTCTCCAATATCGACACCCAAACAATTCCTACCCTCCTGCCATTTCCAAGCCTCACACATTCATTGTCCAGCATAAAATGTAATGTTACTTATGCCATTTTATCAAACGCCCGTAATATGAAACATTACTTTTTTCTCAATCCTCAAACTAAATCTTTGCTTTAAGACACCAGCGTTCTTTTTTCGTTCAAGTCCAAACAATTATTCGTGGATTGACCCGCACATATTGCCGCTTGGGAACAAAAAAACCTACAGAGGTTTGAATCTTGATCAAAAGTCAAAATGCTGGTGGAACTCCATGAGTCGGGCAGTATCTATCGAGGGAATATGCAAACGAAATTAGAAACGAGATCTTTATTCGTACTCTGAAGTCGAAGTGATGACTTAGAGTATGAAGAACGGTCCCGACACCTGATTCTGCCAGACATGCTGACTCCCTACAGCACGTTGTGTTTTCTATAGACCCGTGTTTCCGCCACAACTATTGCTCGCAGAATTTGGGTTGAAATTGGATGATTTGCCAGATTAATAAATTTACATATTTTATTCACATTGTACATACTTCACGTTCCAAATATCTCACAATTCATGAGAACGTTCCATTGTTTTAACCGTAATGTTTTCTGTTGTACATCAGTTTACAGAACACGTTCATCAACGTTTACATAGACACACACACACATATCTATCTATCTATCTATCTATCTATCTATCTATCTATCTATCTATCTATCTATCTATCTATCTATCTATCTATCTATCTATCTATCTATCTATCTATCTATCTATCTAAACTCGGTGGCTGCTGGCTGGCTGTGTTTCTGCCTGACTTGTGGTTGCCAGCCTGTGGGTGCCAGCCTTTGATTCGTTGCTACGCCAACACTAGACACACAAACGCCCAGAATGTTTCCATTTCTGTAGAAATTTCACTTTTCATTCCAAGAATCCGCTCCCGATTAAATGTCGTCACATTTTTAATGAAATTCTTCTCCCCCCCCCCCCCCCCCCCCCCCTACCCCCACTCACCCATTTCATAGTGCTGGCCAACGAACCTAACGACTGCTGGCGCCCGCATCTCGCCTCAAAGACGCCATTTAAAAACAGCCGCACTGCTGAGTCCTGAACGGATTGAGTTGGAGGACTACGTCTCCCGTGGGGGCTACGGGTAGGGAACGGCTGCGTTGGGGGAGCAGACCCAACGGGTCTGCACTTGGTCTAGTATATGTGTGTGTGTGTGTGTGTGTGTGTGTGTGTGTGTGTGTGTGTGTGTGTGTGTGTGTGTGTGTGTGTGTGTGTGTGTCTGAGGGATGGGAGGCAGAGAGGGGGGTATAGAGAGGGAGGGTGCTGCGGAGGGGGATAAAGATGGAGGGGGTAGAGAGGGAGGAAGGTGGGTAGAGAGTGAAAATGAGGGGAGAAAATTAGAGATGGAGGGTAGGCGGAGGGGGAGGGGGTAGAGAGGGGGAGGGCAGAGAGGGAGTGGCGGCGCAGAGAGAGAGGGAGCAGTGAGAGAGGAAGGGGGTATAGGGTGGGAAGAGTGTGTGGGGAGGAGGGTAGAGAGGAAGAGGGCGAGGGAGGGAGAGGGAGGGGGTAGTGGGGGAGGGGGTAGAGAGGGTGGGAGAGAAGGTGGATAGGGAGGGGTAATCTGCCTGCTCCACACCTTCCCATCTCCCTACTCCACACCCCCACACCCCCATCTCCCTCTATCACCCCACCCCCCCCCCCACCCTGTCACCCTCCTCCTCATTTCCCTCATCTTCCTCCCCTCACCCCCATACACTGCCCCAGGACCAACCCAGGTCGTAGAGCAGCGCCAGGACCTGGAACTCGGCCAGGTTCTTGTACTCGGGCTGGCCCTGGCGCCGGCAGCTGCCTCCACTCCTCGTTCACCGCGAGCGCTAGAATGCCCCTCCCTCCCGGAGTGTCCCGTCCTGCCTTGCGAGTGCATTGTGACGTCACTCGGTTTGTTTTCCACATGGGTGAGTTTTTTGGGACTGTTTTAAAAAATGTAAGGGTTATTAACTTCAGAACTATGGGTGGGAATGCGACAGGAAGATGTTTATTGCAAAGACGGGAAAAATGGCAGGAGAGTATGTGAAAATGGGAAGGTTGTGGACCAGCGTTTGGAATAAGATAGGAAAAGCAGATTGACACATCGTGGGCACACACACACAAACAAGACAAATACTTTAATTATATGGATATATTATATTCGGGTTTAAACTTTCTTATATATATACATATATACACATATAATTACTGCACTTCGAGAGCATAGCCCTTCACCATTTATTTTGCATCCTTTCTCTTAATCATGCCACACGGGTGCTCCGAACTCCATTTTTTGTTTTGCTTTGTTTGTCCAAATGAACTTTTTCCAAGGAGTTTCGCTAGATGTCTGAAGCAAGAACTCTCATCACTTCGGCCATATTTCCGTCGTTACAGTCCATGATTGTCCCTGAATTACGTTCTTCAACGTACAGCGCTAATAAAAAATCTGGAAGCTGACATCATGACTTACAAAGTAAATACATACTTTTATTTTCTCTCCAGCAGGACTAAACGTTTCGTCGCGGTTTCCTTGCGGAAAAAGTGCAACAACATTGAGTTCCTGCAGCTGACGTATTTGTAGATACATGTTCTCCCAACCGCACAAGCACTTCACGCATGCTCATCACCAATGTCTGAGATGCGCATTTTACCAATACCTCTAGTGTATAAACATTTAGTAACAGGATACATTGTGTGTTGGAGAGAACTGAAATAAATTAAAGTTGTAAGGTGAGGAGAATTGGTTCCGCAGCCACACGATGAATGAAAAAAAAGAGGTGAGATGAGGTATAAAAGTTGGGAAATCATGTTGCAGCTGTAAAAAAAAAAGCTTTAATTCGACCAGATATGGAGTATTGTGTACAGTTCAGATTATCACATTATAGGAAGCACGTGAAGGCTTCGGGATAGATGCTAAAGAGGTCCCCAGGATGTTGCGCGGATTGAGAATGTTAGGTGTAAGTAATGTAAATGATAACTGATCATTTATTGTTCAGTTGCAATATTAATTTGTCTTGTAGATACGTTAACGTCCCGGCAAAGCTGCAGACAGTAACAATTTGATTGTTCCGATCGCGTTTCAAATGACAATTAATCTCTCTTGACTATTAACTCCTAAAAGGATGGATTGTTTCTCTGAAGTGACGGAAGCTGACAGATTAGGTGCTCGAAATTAACAAATTGATGAGGGCGTGCATAAAGTAATAGTCATAGTATTTTAATCCAGGGTGGAAACATGAATTCCAAAGCCCGAGGTTTAAGATGGCTTGGGGGCTGGGGGCATGAAGTCTGTAGAACCTTTCCCAAGCAAGATGTTTTGGACAGAGCGCATTGCATAGAATGCGCTGCTAGTGTCGATTGGAGATCATATGCTGTAGCAACATTTAAAGGGCATTTAGACCGATCGTTAAACAATCGGGCATTGGAGGGATACCAACCTCTGCAGGACAATGACATATTTAGCTTAACCTTTGTGGCAGATGTACTGTGTTATATTGTATATGTTAACGTTGTATGTTCGATAAGAGTATCAAAGATGCGCACTTTTTCCAACAATTTTAATTCTTTGAGAGCTTGCGTATTAAGTCAAATGGATATATCACGGCCTTCTTTAGCTCTTCTCTGAATTTCCTCTGGGTCCCTGCATAAATGCACGTGTTAGTGCAACAACTCCAGAGCTGGAGCATGTATCCACTTTCCTGTAGAATGAAGCTTGGGTCATTGAAATTGGATCCTGCAAAATAACTACCGCTTGCATATCGCACATAAAATAAATTTACAACATACGTCAGCCATAATATTGGGAAACTCCCAGATATGGAAAGTAATAATACGATGGACTTTTTCCGGTTCTCCATCTCTGGGTCACTCCGATTCTCTCCTTTGCTTTTGCCGCAGAGTCTTCTGCGAGCTCTATTGGCAGCTAGAATGTTCCTGATCGTCAGAGCGTTGAGAAAGATGATCAAAAGGAAAGGGAAACATGGGGTCAGGATACGATCTAACCATTCATAAGCGGCCCAACCAGTTGAAGTGTAAAATGCTGAGCGTATGCTGCAGAACCAGCGCACATTGTCTATGATGTACAACGGTTCATACATAAAGTAGCATGGAATGTTTCTAAGAAAACTGAAGGCACAGACTGTACCTATGACCGCCGCCGCCGTTTTCTCATTGCAGCATTTAATCTTCAGCTTCTGCCAACAAATGGCCACAAAGCGATCAAAGGTGAAAGCGACGGTTAACCAGACCGAGCTGTCTCTGGCTGTATATGTCACGACTGCAGTAATACTACAGCCAGTCGTGTGGGTTAGAAAACTCAGCTGGAAATAAATACCACGGATTCGATTCAATATCACCGCCGTAATCACGATCAGTAGATCCGACACCGCCATGGATACCAGGTACAGGGTGATACATCTGGAGAGACCACACCTTCCTCTGGACAAGATTACAATCGCTACAAGATTTGCTACAAGGAAGAAAGAGCGGAATAAGTATGTTACCGAAAGTAGAATTCGTTACAAATACAACTACCTTACCGATGGAGCGTTGAGCGATCGCTGGAAAACGTACCCGGGACAGCAAACGCGGCAAACACAGGATAGTAAATTGCAAATACGGGACCAGTCACCGGATTATGCATTTTACGACAAGTAGTTGGATCCGTGTGCACGGACCGCCAAATAATCCTCTATTTATACTAAATGTTAATTCCATTGAGACATTTATATTACAACATCATTCGTGTTTGCTACACGAACACGAGTAAACAGACCAGAATCGCCATTGATAGGATTATCATATATAGTTATATTGCAGAATTTTACATTTGACTATAATCACAATCTATACAGTCCCACTCGAAGGACTTAGTTGCTAAATCCCATCAGTTGTTGCCCTTTATCCATACACTGAAACAATATTATAGAGATTGTATTTAGTCGTGAATTTGCAGCATTTTGGATCATCGAATTATTAAGCTGAAGAGCTTTCACCACTTTGCAGGGGATTCATAGCAAAAGGATTGGAGTATAGGAGCAAGGTGGTTCTACTGCAGCTGTACAGGGTCTTGGTGAGACCACACCTGGAGTATTGCGTTCAGTTTTGGTCTCCTAATCTGAGGAAAGACATTCTTGCGATAGAGGGAGTACAGAGAAGGTTCACCAGACTGATTCATGGGAAGTCAGGACCTTCATATGAAGAAAGACTGGATAGACTCGGCTTGTACTCGCTAGAATTTAGAAGATTGAGGGGGGATCTTATAGAAACTTACAACATTCTTAAGGGGTTGGACAGGCTAGATGCAGGAAGATTGTTCCCGATGTTGGAGAAGTCCAGAACAAGGGGTCACAGTTTAAGGATAAAGGGGAAACCTTTTTGGACCGAGATGATAAAAAAAACACAGAGAGTGGTGAATCTCTGGAATTCTCTGCCACAGAAGGTAGTTGAGGCCAGTGCATTGGCTATATTTAAGAGAAGGTTAAATGTCGTCCTTGTGGCTAAAGGTATCAGGGGGTATGGGGAGAAGGCAGGTACAGGATACTGAGTTGGATGATCAGCCATGATCATATTGAATGGCGGTGCTGGCTCGAAGATCCCAATGGCCTACTCCTGCACCTATTTTCTATGTTCCTATGTTTCTATGAAAGGGTTGCATAGTGGTTTTCCTGTTTAGTTGATAGGTAAACATGTAAAAGCTGTTTAACAAACCCCGAAAACCAACATTAGTTAATTCCAATATTTAAAATGATTAATGGAACTTGACTTGAGAATTTCTACTGGAATATTCTTTCTACTGAAGTTGATTCGGTATTCACAACTGAATGCATGCAGTGCCAATGTCTAGGAATTACCATTCCAGTGCACCTTCATCAATTATCTGTAAAGTATCACTACTATACGTGTGGAATCGGGGTAACACTGATTGAGATGCTACAGAGGAAAGGGTCCTGGAAGGGATTGGTTGAGTTTGGCTGAACCTGGCATATCTTTGATGGGTTAAATTGTTATATATTCTGTCCCAAGAAAACGGGTAACGTCCTATTGGAAATAGGAGCAATTTCTTATGAAATGGCAATAACTTGGAACGTTTTAATCGGAATAGATGTTACCTGGAATTGACATTTCCAACCCAGACACTGCACGACCTGCTGTGACATCAACGTTTTCAATGTCCATTTCAGGCTTGCGTCCCACCCGCAGCCATCATTGTTAATTCCGACCATACTATTGCATATTGCATGGATTATCATTCGCAGTCACCCATATCTCAACAATGGCAAGGTCTCGATACTCAGGTGGTTCTCCAAAACAAATTTGATAAATAAGTAAGCACTTATTGACCTTATATTTGAAAGTGAGATAGATAGCTAGATTACAGAAAACTGTGTAGAGAAAATATAAATATAACAATTCAAAATAGCGTGATGCAACGCATTTGACGGAACGCAATATTGCAAGGGAATAATGTGGAGGCGTAACGTATATTAGTAGCAGGACAGAAAAATATGGTTACATTTCACACGATTATAGAGATACCATACCTCCTCAATTACCTTTGAAACTTCGTCATCTCTTCTTAAACCTAATAGCCTACGCATTTTTTTTTTTACACTTACCTTATCCATGTCTCATATTTTATTTAACTCCAGCCAATCACCTCGCATCTTCCTTCACTCCAGGCAAATCAAACCCAGCCTATCCAATCTTTCGCATTACTAAAGTTCAACAATTTGGCAACATCCTGGTGAATCTCCTCTGAACCCTGACCAGCGTAACCACATCGAGAATAGGAAATATTGCACGTGCGATCTAACCAGTATTTTGTAAAGTTGCATATCAACATTACGGCTCAATGTGTAAATGTTATGGTTTGTTCAATGTAAGCCGCATACCATACGGGTTCTTAATGCCCCTGTCCCACTTAGGAAACCAGAGCGGAAACCTCTGGAGACTTTGCGCCCCACCCAAGGTTTCCGTGCGGTTCCCGGAGGGTTTTGTCAGCCTCCCTACCTGCTTCCACTACCTGCAACCTCCGGCAACCACCTGCAACCTCCGGGAACCGCATGGAAACCTTGGATGGGGCGCAAAGTCTCCAGAGGTTTCCCTTCAGGTTTCTTAAGTGGGACAGGGGCATAACTCCGTTCACTACACGTGTTTCCACTTGCAAGAGGCCACGGACTCGAACATTCAATCATCAGCATTCATCAGTGCCCTCCATTCGCCATGTGTCTACTTGCTGCTTACTTCACTTTCAACATTGCATAAGGCTGCATTTGTCGGGATTAAATACCATCTGCCAACCATCCGCCCAACTACCCATCTGATCTATGCTCTGCGACAGCCTTAGACAAATTCCTTATTACCCACAACACCACACACGCGTCATCCACGAACTAACTAACTACATGCCGCTGATGTATATCATCAAATAACAGGATCGCAATACACCATTGGTCGCAGGCCTCCAATCAGAATGTTTTTAATTCACATCTACTTTGTACCTATTATTACTAAGCCAAACCTAGATCCAAGCAGCTCGCTTACGACTCCCTAACCTTCAATAGAAAGTTTCCGTTGTGATTGTTGAACAGAACGCCGCCTGTTAAGATGAAGAATTGTGAAACTGTACAAATGTACTCAATGGTCCAAGGTGTATATTCATTCATAATTTTGAAACGTTACTCCTTTAAAACGTCGTCTATATCATCACGCTAGATCTATCTCATGCCATCTATGATATAAACAATTAGATTCTTGGGCACTACATCGTCCGTGCCCATCGGTCGATTCGTTCACAGACATCCACCAGGTGGTGGCGTCAGCGATGACCGTCTGTCTCGTTGCCTTTTTGTTATTTTAGGTGTGTTTTAAAAAGTATATGTTAATGTTCTCTGCGGTGTTTTGTGTGGGGGATGGTCGGGGAAACTTTATTTAAATCTCGCACCTTGCCGGAGATGCTATTTCTTTCCCGATAGTATTTCCGGTCGCTTTGCGGCCTAACATTATGGAGCTGGCATAAACATACATTATCAATCTGTTTATTACTCGATGTTGGCACTCTTTTAAACGTTGAGACCAGCCCCAAAGTTTCGCCTGATTCCCGATTATGTGTTCAGGTTGTAGCTCCGTAGGACATCCTTCGTGTCTCCTCTCTTCCATACACGTTGTTAATATAATTAACTTACTCACTTCGTTGTGAGATTGGAATTGCATATCAGTGGCTGGTAAACATAGACCATAGAACAGTGTAGCACAGAAACAGGACCATGAACAGGACCACATCGGCCCACGATGTCTGTGCCATAAACAATGCCTAAGTAATTTAATTCCCTCTGCCTATGCAGTGCGTTCAGAAAGTATTCAGAGCCCTTCACTTTGTTCCACATTTTGCTACGTTACAGCCTTATTCTAAATTTGATTAAATTATTTTTTTTATCATCAATCTACACACAATGCCCCATAACAATAAAACGAAAACAGGTGCTTAGACATTTTTGCAAAGTAAATAAAAAGAAATAACTGAAATATTACATTTAAATAAGTATCCAGACCCTTTACTCAGTACTTTGTTGAGGCACCTTTGGCAGCGATTACAGCCTCAAGTCTTCTTGGTAATGGCGCTGTATATTGACACACCTGTATTTGGATAATTCCGCCCATTCTTCTCTGCAGATCCTCTCAAGCTTTGTCAGGTTGGATGGGGAACGTCGATGCACAGCTATTTTCATGTCCCTCAAGAGATGTTCGATCAGGTTCAAGTCCGAGGTCTGGCTGGGCCACTCAAGGACATTCACAGACTTGTCACGAAGCAACTCCTGCGTTGTCTTGGCTGTGTGCTTAGGGTTGTTGTCCTGTTGGAGGGTGAACCTCCGCCCCAGTCTGAGGTCCAGAACGCTGTGGAGCAGGTGTTCATCAAGCATCTCTCTGTACATTGCTCCGTTCATCTTTCCCGCAATCCTGACTAGTTTCCCAATTCCTCCCGCTGGAAAACACCCCCATGGCATTATGCTGCCATCACCATGCTTCACCGTAGGTATGGTATTGCCAAGGTGATGAGCGGTGCCTGGTTTTCTCCAGACGTAACGCTTGGCATTAATCCACAGAGTTAAATCTTGGTTTCATCAGACTAGATAATCTTGTTTCTCATGGCCTGAGAGTCCTTTCGGTGCCTTTTCTCAAACCCCAAGCGGGCTATCGTGTGCCTTTGACTGAGTGGATTCCGTCTGGCCACTCTACGATAAAAGCCTGATTGGTGGAGTGCTGCAGATATAGTTGCCCTTCTGGAAGGTTCTCCCATCTCCACAAAGGAACTCTGGAGTTCTGTCAGTGTGACCATCTTGTTCTTGACCACCTCCCTGACCAAGGCCCTTCTCCCCCGATTGCTTAGTTTGTCCGGTCAGACAGCTGTATGAAGTCCTGGTAATTCCAAAGTTCTTCCATTTAAGTATGACGGAGGCCACTGTGCTCTTCGCGACCTGTAATGCTGCTGAAATTGTTTTATACCCTTCCCCAGATCTCGGTCTAAACACAATCCTGTCTCGGAATTCTACGGACAATTCCTTCGTCTTCATGGTTTGGTTTTTGCTCTGCCATGCACTGTCAACTGTGGGATCTTATATAGACAGGTGTGTGCCTTTCCACATCAGGTCCAATCAATTTAATTTACCACTGGTGGACTCCAATCAAGTTGTAGAAACATCTCAATGATAATCAATGCAAACAGAATGCACATCAGCTCAATTTTGCATGCCATTGCAAAGGGTCTGATTACTTATGTGAATGTGATATTTCAATTATTTATTTTCAATTATTTTGCAAAAATTTCAAATCACTCGTTTTCGCTTCTTCATTCTGAGGTATTGTGTGTAGATTGATGATGACAAATGAATTTAATCCATTTAAACATAAGACTGTAACCAGTGCAACGTAACAAAGTATGGAAAAAGTGAATACCTTCTGAATGCACAGAAAGTCACCCAAATGCCATCATTCGCTTGTACTCGGCTTGTACTCGCTACAATTTAGAAGATTGAGGGGGGATCTTATAGAAACTTACAAAATTCTTAAGGGGTTGGATACGCTAGATGCAGGACGATTGCTCCAGGTGTTGGGGAAGTCCAGAACAAGGGGGTCACAATTTAAGGATAAGGAGGAAGTGTTTTAGGACCGGGATGAAAAAAACATTTTTCACACAGAGAGCGGTGAATCTGTGGAATTCTCTGCCACAGAAGGTAGTTGAGTCTAATTCATTGGCTATATTTAAGAGGGAGTTAGATGTGGCCCTTGTGGCTAAGGGGGTCAGGGGGTATGCGGAGAAGGCAGGTACTGAGTTGGATGATCAGCCATGATCATATTGAATGACGGTGCAGGCTCGAAGGGCCGAATAGCTTACTCCTGCACCTAATTTCCATGTTTCTATGTTTCTATTCACTGCTTATTGATATACCCATCTAAATGCCTCTTAAATGTCAGTCTGAAGAAGGGTCTCGAGTCGAGCCGAACCGTCACCCGTTCCTTCTCTCCAGAGTTGCTGTCTGACCCGCTCAGTTATTCCAAGATTTTGTGTCTATCTTAAATGGCAGAATCGTTTCGACTCCCACCAGCAGCCCTGGTAGTGTGTCCCAGTTACCCACCATTCACTGTCACAAAAACATGTTCCGCACATCCCCTTTAAGCTCCATCCCTACCACCTTACAACTATTATTGGTTGAGATTGCGATAATTTCTTCCTTGTAGGACATAATTTTTCATTTCACTTTGTGACATTCATGTTACCAGTTTAACAAAGAAATGTGAAAATCGGCTAATGGCCTTGTGTATTTAATTACTTGACATGTAGATGGGGATTTCGATAAACATGTTTGTTCAGTGGCTGTAAGTAATAGGCGTGTTGATGCTTATGACTCTGGAGATATATCTCCAGCTATAATAAGCAAATGTTGCACAGTTTGTTGGTAAGATAACTAATGCCTGCCCGTTGGTTTCACAGAACATGCACGCTCCACCACGTGGTCTGGTCTATGCTATTTACTACACATCCCTCGCAGTTGTCGCTGTCCCAGGTAAGGTGCAATAGTCATTTTTCATTACCTAACTATATATTGTCTTGATCAGATATTCTGGAGAAACGTCATCTAATATACTGCGACCGCTTCAGACTTAGCCGCCTTGGAGGAAAACCGCAGCGATTTTCCTTGATGATGGCGATTTCGTCTATTGAACACCGAGGAGAATGCCCAATGCGCTTGCATGTATTAGTAAAAATGCTCGGTAATATTAGGTACACTTTCTGCTAAAAAGTAGGAATAAGTGAAATCGCAATAAACATCCATGATGAACTTAAGGACAATCTTCAACCTGGTAATGATTCCTGTGTTTCTAACCGACCCGCCGGCAGCAGGAACAAGCGCCGAATTCCTTGCGATGGATTACGATGTTGAATTATTGCCTATTGGTGAAAAGTGACTCAGAACTTTAACTTGCAGGCTATAACTCGCAATCTCCAGATAATGCGAGTGGTATATTTGTGATGGAAGGCTGCCATGCACAGTGTCTTCATATTAAAACGGCCTACAAAACAAAGACAAATGAATCAATAATGCAATATATTGGGAAATTCATCATCCCCATCCAATTAATCGCAAATAACTTCTCTTTATATTTAATAAAAACCTGTTGGGTTTTTTAAAAACGAAGTAATATTTCTGTTCAAGTGGACCTCGTTGGCCTGGTACATGTCATATTGTAGACCTGGCAAGTAACTGGAAAGATAACGGGTACATTAGCATTTGTTTCCACAGGGTTTGAGTTCAAGAGCAGTGAGGTCTTGCTGAATTATATAGTGGCTTGATGACATCGCAGCTGGCGTAATGTGCCTATAGAAGTCCCCACCTAATAAAGTAGTACCTGCCTTGGATGGGGTGCAGTAAAGAGGCCACAGGTTTACCGTACGTCATGTGAGGAAAGGTTCAACAGACTAGGTCTGTGTTGTCTGTAGCTGAGAAGAGAACGCATTTCTTACAAGGTTCAACATAATACGTTCTTTCTCTGACCGAGAATTCTAACACGAAACCTTCCATATACTGGTAAGGCTATCTAAATGCCCCTGTCCTACTTTGGAAATCTGAACGGAAACCTCTGGAGACTTTGCGCCCCACCCAAGGTTTCCGTGCGGTTCCCGGAGGTTGCAGGTGGTTGCCGGAGGTTGCAGGTAGTGGAAGCAGGTTGGGAGACTGACAAAAACCTCCGGGACTGCAATGCGCAAAAAAAGAAATCATGGTTACACAAAAAAGCTGGAGAAACTCAGCGGGTGCAGCAGCATCTATGGAGCGAAGGAAATAGGCAACGTTTCGGGCCGAAACCCTTCTTCAGAGTTAAACAAAGAAATCATGGTGTTTGGACTACAGTGAACAATCGAGCGCCCACCACGGGTGCTGTCTATACGGAGTTCGTACGTTCTCCCCGTGACCGCGTGGGTTTTCTCCGAGATCTTCTGTTTCGTCACACACCCCAAAGATGTCGTTAATTATGTATTATGTAAAGGTGTATGTATAAATTGTACCTAGTGTGTGCAGGAAAGTGTTAACTTGCGGGAATCACTGGCCGGTGCGGACTCGGTGAGCAGAAGGGGTTGTTTCCACTCTGTGTCTCTAACACACAAACTAGAGGCTCGGCCATCGTGATCGTTTAATGCAGATGTTGATAACATTCTGGATATTCACGAAGGAGGGAATTGAAAGTGCATGGAAATGTCACAAGAGTAAAGTACGTTATTTTTACGATGAAACGTTGTTTTTTGATCAATTTTATGATCAAACGCAGATGCGAATGATCAAGAGGATCGTTTTTATCATTAATTATATTGTGAGCATGCACCCGCGCTCCCAATGTTGGGCGAGTCCGGAACCAGGGGGCCAGTCTTAGAATAAAGGGGAAGCCATTTAAGACTGAGGTGAGGAAGTTGTGAATTTGTGGAATTCCTTGCCACAGAGGGCAGTGGAGGCCAAGTCACTGGATGGATTTAAGAGAGAGTTGGATAGAGCTCTTGGGGTTAGTGGAATCAAGGGATATGGGGAGAAGGCAGGACCGGGTTATTGATTGGGGACGATCAGCCATGATCACAATGAATGGCGGTGTTGGCTCAAAGGGCCGAATAGAAACATAGAAACTTAGAAAATAGGTGCAGGAGTAAGCCATTCGGCCCTTCGAGCCTGCACCGCCATTCAATATCATCATGGCTGATCATCCAACTCAGTATCCTGTACCTGCCTTCTCTCCATACCCCCTGATCCCTTTAGTCACAAGGGCCACATCTAACTCCCTCTTCAATATAGCCAATGAACTGGCCTCAACTACCTTCTCTGGCAGAGAGTTCCACAGTGGTCTCCTCCTGCACCTATTTTCTATGTTTCTATGTTCAGTCGCCGATCTCACTTTGTATTATTGTTTCACTGCATACAAAATTACATATGTCAAAGTTACATAATGCCGGTCTATATGTTGTGTTTTGGACGTTGATTGCTTTATATTTCATGCCTGTCTATCTTTTTAAGCTAATTTAGTGGCGATTGTGATCCTGTCCCGAGGAAATTGTGGCCTGTCCAGATGTATCACTCGCTACTTGGTCTCCATGGCTGTCACGGATCTTCTACTCATCGTTACCGCCGTCATCATCAACCGCATCTGCGGCATTTATTTCCCAGGCAGTTTCCTCTCCATCACCCCAGTATGTAGTGTCATCATCGCACTAACCTATGCAGCGCGAGTCAGTTCCGTTTGGCTAACCGTAGCTTTCACCTTTGATCGTTTTGTGGTTATATGTTGCCTGAAACTGAAAGCGAAATATTGCACAGACAGGACGGCAGCTGTGGTGATAGGAACGGTCTGTGGACTTGGATTTTTCATCAACATCCCTTGGTACTTCATTCATCAGCCCATCTATATCGTTAACAATGTGCCCTGGTATTGCAAGCTGAAGGATGCCCGTTTTACCTCTCCACTGTGGACTGCCTACGATTGGTTCGACCACCTTTTAACCCCTTGTCTCCCGTTCCTTTTGATTCTTTTGCTCAATGCTCTCACTGTCAGACACATTTTAGAAGCGAGTCGAGCACGTCGGAGACTCCAGGTTCAAAGAAAGGGGACTAATCAGAGTGACCTAGAGATGGAGTGCCGGCGGAAATCCATCGTTTTACTCTTCGCCGTCTCCGGCACATTTATACTGTTGTGGATGACGTATTTTGTACAGTTCCTATATGAGAGATTTACCCACGAGTACGAAATCACCGGATACAGTGATCCCAAATTTATTTTCATCGAAACTGCCAACATGCTGCAACTGTTGAGTTGCTGCACAAACACGTTTATTTATGCAGTGACTCAGAGCAAATTTCGGGAACAGTTAAAAACCGCGATGCGGTGCGGTGCGGTCGGTTCAACCTAATGGCTAAATTAATAAAAATCATAAAATACGAATAGAGGAGACGCAAGCAAATATAGATGCTGGAATACTGAACAAACACAGTGCTGGAGGAACGCGACGGGTCAGGCGACATTGAGGAGGGAATGGACAGGCGGTGCTGGCTCGAAGGGGCGAATGGCCTAAAGCACTTATTTTCTATGTTTTCTATGCAAATGCATAGCCATTTGTTCGCACACAGCTTTGGCGCAGTTTGCAGTTCCGGTTACCACACCGAGAGAAAATAGAAATATGCTTACAGACGTGCAGCCACGCCTACACAGCGTTAACTAAACAAAATGTTTGAATAAACTACCAATGGCTTCATTGGATAGATGAAGATTTAAACTGAAGAAAATACAATTATGAGGAAACGAGATGGAATAGATTAGATGTATTATATATCATGGGATGAACGTAGGAATTCGCAAAAAAAGCTTTTTACGACTTTAGGGAAATAAGACACGTGCAAAATTGCAATATTGTGTCCATTAGGTCCTCCGCAATTCGGTCATGGGTGATCTATTTTACCCTCTCATTTCTATTATTCTGCCTTCTCCCGGTAACAAATGGCGCCCCAATAATATATAAATCTCTGCTTTAAAAAATATCAGTTGACAGCTTCCAAAGCCGTCTGAGCAAATTAATTCCACAGATTCCCCACCCTTTGGCTAAAGGAATTGCCTCTCATCTCACGTCACCTCCATTCTGAAGGTACGTCTATTAATTCTGAGGTTGTCGTTCTGGACCGAGTTTACCCCACTGCTGGAAACATCTTTTCCACACCCGCTTGTATCTATGGGTTTCATTGTTCGTTAATATTATTGGTTGTTTCAGAGGGCGGTCAAAAGGTTAGCACACAACACAGAACAGCACAGAAACAGGACCTTCGGCCAATGTCGAACACGTTGCCCACCTAAACTAATCCCTTCGGCCTGTAGGACATCCGTTTGCCTCCATTCCCTGCATATTTGTGCCTATCTAAATGCCTCAAACGCCACTATCGTTACTGCTTCCACCACAACCCAGGGAGTGCGGCCCAGCCACATACCGCTCGCTATTGGAAAAGCGTGCTGCGAACACCCACTTTAAGCTTTACCCCTGCCACCTTACAACCAAACATTGGTTGCGATTTGGATAATTTCTGCCTTGTATGACATGACTTTTCGTTTCACGTTGCGACCTGCATTCTACCAGGTTCACAAAGAAATGTGAGAAGCATCGCATCAGGTTGTTTATTTCAGTACTTGACCTCGTGTAAATGGGGATTTCAATAAACATGTTTGTTCAGTGGCTATAAGTAACAATGGTCGTGATGCTTATGTCTCTGGAAAAACATATCCAACTATAATAAGCAAATGTTACGGGGTTTTGGTAAGGTAAACTAATCCTTGCTCGTCAGTTTAACATAAAATGCACGTTCCACCCCGAGGTCTGGTCTATGCAATGTACTACACATCCCCCGCAGTTGGCGTTGTCCCAGGTGGTCGAAGAGCGAGAAGCCGAAGCAAAGAAGTGGAACCCAAATAACCGAACGGAAACGAAGCCAGAACGCCAAATAACCGAAAGGTGGGAAGCCGAAACGCCAACTAACCGATAGGGCGGGGCGCTTAAATGCAAACTAACCGAAAGGGCGGGACGCCTAAAGCCCAAATAACCGAAAGACTGCGCCGCCTACAAGCAAACTCACCGAATGGCTACTCTGCCAAAACGCCAACTAACCGAAAAGCAGCGCGCTTACAAGCCAATTAACCGAATAGAAAATTCAAATAACGGACGTGACATCGCCGGGGGTCGGGACTTGTCAGCGATTGGTCCAGACCCCCGCGTCCATCACATCACTGGCCGGTGGAGACGTGAGGGAGGGTGTCATTTCACACAAAAGCCATAGGTGACTTGGTACTCTGAACCCGAGCACCAAGTTGTAAACGGCCAAGGAGCGCATCCCTCGGGACAGCCCCCACTCTCCCACGGCCACGGCCGCCCTCCGTCTCGTCTGCCCGTGCGGCCGCCCTGTGACTGGTTGTGTGGCGGCAGCGCCGGGTGGAGCAGAGGTGTGGGACAAGCTGGTCACTCTCAGAGTCACTGACCGCGATGCACCGGCATCGGACCCCAACCCCCGCACCAGGGGGAACCCCCCCCCCCCCCCCCGAACCCCGACCCACACACACCCGGGTGATTTACCCCGGACACCCACACCGAGTGATTCACCCCCACCCTGATCCCTGATTTCCCTTGTTATCCACGGATGCACTACCTTCCCTGATTTATAGGCAGCTGGGATCAAGTGCATCCCTGGAGAAGGAAATCAGAAGGGCAAAAATGGCCCAGGTGATAGCTCTGGCGGGTAGCATTAAGGACAATCCCAAAATATTTAAAAAGTCATAAGGGGGAAAAGCGGAGACAATAGACAAAAAAGGTGCAGGAGTAGGCCATTTGGCCATTCGAGCCAGAACCGCCATGCTATGTGATCATGGCTGATCATCCCCAATCAGTACCCCGTTCCTGCCTTTTCCCCATATCCCCTGACTCTCCTATCTTTAAGAGACCTATCTAGCTCTCGCTTGAAAGTATCCAGAGAACTGGCCCACACCGCCCTCTGAGGCAGAGAATTCCACAGACTCACAACTCTCTGTGAAAAAAAGTGTTTCCTCGTCTCCGTTCGAAATGGCTTACCCCTTATTCTTAAACTGTGGCCCCTCGTTCTGGACCCCCACAATATCGGGAACATATCCTGCCTCTAGTGTGGCCAAACCCTTAATAATCTTATATGTTTCAATAAGATTCCCTCTCATCCTTCTAAACTCCAGAGTTTACAAGCCCAGCCGCTCCATTCTCTCAGCATTTGACAGTCCCGCCATCTCGGGAATTAACCTTGTAAACCTACGCTGCACTCCCTTAACAGCACGAATGTCCTTCCTCAAATTATGAGACCAAAACTACACGCAATACACCAGGTGTGGTCTCACTAGCGCCCTATACAACTGCAGAAGGACCTCCTTGCCCCTATACTCTCGTTATGAATGCTAACATGCCATTCGCTTTCTTCACTGCCTTCTGTACCTGCATGCTTACTTTCATTGACTTATGAACAAGGACACCCAGATCCCGTTGTACTTCCCCCTTTCCCAACTTGACACCATTTAGATAATAATCTGCCTTCCTGTTTTTGCTACCAAAGTGGATAACCTCATATGCATCCACATTTAAATGCATCTGCCATGTATCTGCCCACTCGCCCAATCTGTCCAAGTCACCCTGTATTTTCATAGTATCCTCCTCACAGTTCACACTGCCGCCCAGCATTGTGCCATCCACACATTTGCTAATGTCACTTCGAATCCATCTAAATCATTGAGTATTTTGTAAATAGCTGCGGTCCCAGCACCGAGCCTTGCGGTACCCCACTAGTCACTGCCTGTCATTATGAAAGGGACCCATTAATCCATACTCTTTGTTTCCTGCCTGCCAACCAATTTTCTATCCATGTCAGTATTCTTCCCCCAATACCATGTGCCCTAATTTTGACCACTAATCTCCTATGTGGGACCTTATCAAATGCTATCTGAAAGTCCAGGTACACTACATGCACTGGCTAACCGTTGCCCATTTTCCTAGTTACATCCTCAAAAAATTCCAGAACATTAGTCAAGCATCATTTCCCCTTCGTAAATCCATGCTAACTCGGACGGATCCTGTTACTGATGTGCCGCTATTTCATATTTTACAATTGACTCCAGCATCTTCCCCACCACCGATTTCAGGCTAGCTGGTATATAATTCCCTGTTTTCTCTCTCCCGCCTTTCTTTAAATGTGGGATAATATTAGCTACCCACCAATCCCCAGGAACTGATCCTGAATCTGTGGAACATTGGAAAATGATCACCAGTGCGTCCTGGAGCCATCTCCTTAAGTACCATGGGATGCAGACCACCAGGCCCTTGGGATTTATTAGCCTTCAGTCCCATCAGTCTGCCCAACACCATTTCCTGCGTAATATGGATTTGCTTCAGTTCCTCCGTCACCCCAGATCCTCTGGCCACTAGTACATCAGGAAGATTGTTTGTGCCCTCCTAGTGAAGACAGATCCAAGTACCTGTTCAACTCATCTGCCATCTCCTTGTTCCCCATAATAAATTCACCTTTTTCAGTCTTCAACTTTGGTCATAACTACTTTTTGCCTCTTCACATACCTAAAGAAGCTTTTACAATCCTGCTTTATATTCTTGACTAACTTACCTTCGTACCTCATATTTTCTCCCCGTATTGCCTTTTTAGTTATCATCTGTTGCTCTTTAAACATTACATTATACTCTCTAGAATTTAGGAGATTGAGAGGGGATCTTATAG
This sequence comes from Leucoraja erinaceus, assembly GCF_028641065.1. Lineage (NCBI taxonomy): Eukaryota > Metazoa > Chordata > Chondrichthyes > Rajiformes > Rajidae > Leucoraja > Leucoraja erinaceus. The sequence goes on along the minus strand of NC_073391.1, from coordinate 44,189,792 downwards.
AAACTTACAAAATTCTTAAGGGGTTGGACAGGCTAGATGCAGGAAGATTGTTCCCGATGTTAGGGAAGTCCAGGACAAGGGGTCGGAGCTTAAGGATAAGGGGGAAATCCTTTAAAACCGAGATGAGAAGAATTTTTTTTCACACAGAGGGTGGTGAATCTCTGAAACTCTCTGCCACAGTGGGTAGTTGAGGCCAGTTCATTGGCTATATTTAAGAGGGAGTTAGATGTGGCCCTTGTGGCTATGGGGATCAGGGGGTATGGAGAGAAGGCAGGTACGGGATACTGAGTTGGATGATCAGCCATGATCATATTGAATGGCGGTGCAGGATCGAAGGGCCGAATGGCCTACTCCTGCACCTAATTTCTATGTTTCTATGTTTCTATTACCCAACCATCTTGCATCCCGCTCATCTTTGCTACGTGGTACTTCGTCTCTTTTATATTTATACGGTCTCGGACGTCCCTTGTCAGCCACAGTCGCCCCTTACTCCCCTTGGAATCTTTCTTCCTCTTTGGAATGATCTGATCCTGCACCTTCTGTATTATTCCCAGAAACACTTGCCATTGTTGTTCCACTGTCATCCCTGCGAGGGTATCTTTCCAGTCAACTTTGGTCAGCTCCTCCCTCATGGATGCACAGTCCCTTTTACTCAACTGTAACACCGACACCTTCAATTTACCCGTCTCCCTCTCCAATTGGCGATTAAACTTGACCGTATTATGGTCACCACCTCCTAATGGCTCCTTAAACTCAAGTTCCTTTATCAAATCCGGTTCATTGCATAACACTAATCCAGAGGTGCCTTCTCCCTGATAGGCTCAAAAACAAGCAATTTTCCTGCCTTCTCCCCACAACCCTTGACAACGAAGAGTTTCTAAGCGTTTCAATGCTTTATAACTAAACTAAACTGAATTCTGAGTGGTGAAAGAAACTTCTAGTATATTTGTGATAACTACTTTTGTGACGGTGGCATCATGGGCATATTTAGAGCTTTGTTTTCCATTGTTTTGTCTATTTGGGGAACACTGTGTTGGTTTTGGAGAGGATCCAGAGGTCGTTTTCGAGAATGATCCCGGGATGATGTCATGTATGAGGAGGATGCTAAATATATGAGGAGCGTTTCATGCCGGAATTCGCTGGCATTGAGAAGGATAAGGGAGGATCTCATTTAAACGTATCGAATAATTAAATACGTAGAGTGGACGCTTCTAGCAGTGGGGGAAGTCTAGTACCAGGGAGCAGAGCCTAAACATAAAAACGTGTACCTTCAGAACGGGTATGAGGAGGGATTTCTTTAGCTAGACGGTGTTGAATCTGTACAAGTCACTGACACCGTTAGCTGTGAAGCCCAGGACGTCGATAGGTTCTTGATTAGGATGGGCGTCAAATATCCCAGAGGAGAAGACATGATAAGGAGGTTGAAAGGGTAAAAATAGATTAGCCATGATTGAATGGTAGAGTGGACGATGGGCTGATTCGCCATAATTGTGCTCCTTTGCCTTAGGGTCTTATGTAAAAAGCAAGTGCGGGGTATTGAATTGGGATAGTCAATGAGCCACAGGGGGGTACAGCACTGTGTCTGCACCGACCCCCCCCCCCCACCCCCCCCCCCCCCCCCCCCCCCCCCCCCCCCCACACCCCGGAAAGTGAGAGCTCCAATTCTTTCACCGGCACACATACGGACAAACTACCAAAGCATGGAAAGGCACAAACCGGAATACAAAGTGGTCACTCCACACAGGGGACCTCGGATGTTAGGATTAAACCCGGGTCTCTGGTCTCCGGCATCACGAAGCAATAATCCCAGCAGCTGCGACACTGTGCTGCCCGATATAATTGGCCATGATGTTATTGAAGGATGGAACGGGATTGACTGTCCGAATGCACATATCATGCTTCGATTATCTCTGCTACTCTCCCTCTCCCTCTCTCTCTCTCTCTCTTACACACACACCCACACATACATAATATATTATCGGCGGTCACTCGACATGTGTATGACTGTCCTCTCGTGGAGGTCGTCAGTGCGTGACTGTGTTTAACGTGGGGAGATTGGTGCACAGACAGCCACCTTGACAGATCTGGGTCAGGATCCAGTGGCATGGAATCCAAGACGACCGGAGACCCTTTCCTGCTGCAGCCTTCATCCGCCTTCCCAGTCGTTGTGGCGCTCCGCTAAGGTCACCCATTATCCTCCGCCTGTTCCACCGTTGAAGTCTTGGTTGGATTGCTCTTTGTCAGAGACCTCCCCCTCGACCTTACCGCCATGGGTGACCCTACCAGGAGCTTTGCTCCAGACGGCATCGCTCTCACGATCACAGGACCACACAAGCTTCTCCACGTCGACAAGGCGACAATCCACTGAGAAGATATATATGTATGCATTATGCCAAGTTCTAAACTTCTCAAATCAAATGGGGATTTTACACTATGTTGTAGAACTTATCATAAATGTCCAAACTTTTATTGAAGTATTACTGTGTAGCATTATACATCATACATCCCATCAGCACACTTCAAAATTCTAGCACCACCCCCACCCCATCCCTACATCCCCTGCACTGTTCGGTCAAATAATATCCGCAATTATATTAAAGTCGCGAATTGTACTGGGAATCGTCGCATCCTCCCTGTTGCCTGATTTACTCCAAGATTGTGCTTTATTTCCTTGCATCGAAGCAGTCGGTTCAACGGTTGATTATGTCCCTTTTCTCTTTCACAGATTTCGTTCGAATTGATAAGACGAGGAATGCAGCATGAATAGCCCGTGATAGGAAGAATTTAAAACATACGCCATATGATTTTTAGTAAATCTCTCTGTTCCGCTCATGATTCATACGCGGCTTTGCGCGCTTCCAAGTATCGTGCTGCCTGCAAAGTGGTTATACGATTTCAACAAAGTTATCACTGTAAGAAGAACGGTACCAACAGAGTACACATGTTTACGCAACAGCGATTGCAACTACATATCAATACAAATATATATCTTTGAATCGACTCTTTGATTCCTGCCACCCAACATGTGACATAATTTTGCCTTTAATTCCAACCCTTTGTTTATTTGCTGATAGGTCTTGGGTTTAAAGATATGAAATAATTTCTGATAGTCCAACTAGACATCATAGTTAGTTATTCTCCAATTTACCTTGAGTGTTCTTCCACTTTTACAATCTCCCCGTTTTATTTAAAGTATCGATGGAGCTGTAATGGTTCACAGGCGTCGTATCGTGAGCTATAATATTAATCTAAATTTATTGTTTTTCAAACGCCGACGCAAATAACAATTAAATGTATCGCTCATGAACAGAGACTAATCACTCATCAACGGCGATGAGCCCAAATGTTATATATCACAAGGTCTATAATTATCGAAATCAACGTGAAACGCTTTACTCAAGTTTTGCTTTAACAGCAGCTCATCTGCAGAGCACCTTGTAGCAACTTCCAACAATTGATTGGAAACCCGTTCTTAAATAATAAAATTATGATCGCATTTTACCGATTTTAATGCTTCGAGTTTGGATAAATAGCGTATCCGCAAGGCGCAGTATGTGGCATTGTATTTGAGGAATAAATAAAACCGAGGTGCAGGCGGAAAGACATGCCATGTCAAGTGAAGTCAAGGGGGTTTATTGTCATATGCGACGGGATAGGCGCGGGGAAAAGGCACGACATGAAAAGATTTGCGCCCACACCCTGCAATTTCAACAATACAAGGTCAATTCCCGGGATGGCGGGACTGTCATGTGCTGAAGGAATGGAGCAGCTGGGCTTGTACAATCTGGAGTTTAGAAGGATGAGATGGGATCTCATTGAAACATATAAGATTGTTAAGGGTTTGGACACGTTAGAGGCAAGAAACATGTTCCCGATGTTGGGGGAGTCCAGAACCAGGGGCCACAATTGAAGAATAAGGAGTAAGCCATTTAGAACGAATACGAGGAAACATTTTTTCTCACAGAGAGTGGTGAGTCTGTGGAATTCTCGGCCTCAGAGGGTGGTGGAGGCAGGTTCTCTGGATGCTTTCAATAGAGAGCTAGATAGGGCTCTTAAAAAGAGCGGAGTCAGGGGATATGGGGAGAAGGCAGGTACGGGGGGTACTGATTGGGGCTGATCAGCCATGATCACATTGAATGGCGGTGCTGGCTCGAAGGGCCGAATGATCTACTTCTGCACCTATTGTCTATTATCTATTGTCTATTTCAGTTGTGCAAGATCTTCCAAATTAAGTGGAGGGGATATTTAGCCGCTTTCTTTAGCTCCTCTCTGAATTTTCTCTGGGTCCCTGCGTAAATGCAGGTGTTAGTGCAACAGCTCCATAGTTGGAGCATGTACCCGCTTTCCTGCAAAATGAAGCGAGGATCACTAAAATCGGATCCTGCAAAATAGCTACTCTTTGTAACCCGCACATACAGCAAATTTATTACATACGTCAGCCACAACAGGATAAAAGTCCCCGATATCGACAGCAGCAAAACAATGGACTTCCTTCGATTCTCTATTTCTGGGTCATTCTGATTCTCTCCTTTGTTGCCCACTTGGAGTCTCCGCCGAGCTCTGTTGGCGGCTAGAATGTACCTGACCGTCAGAGCGTTGAGTAGCAAGATCAGAACGAAGGGTACACATGGAGTCAAAATCCGGTCCAGCCAGTCGAATGCTGCCCAACCAACTGACGTGTAGAACACTGGCCTTATGCTGCAAAACCACGAAACATTATTTACCACGTACAATGGTTCGTACATAAAATAACAGGGAAGGTTTCTCACAGAACTCAAGGCACAAACTGTACCTATAACCACGGCCGCTGTTCGTTCGTTGCAATATTTTCTTTTGAGTTTCGGGCAACAAATGGCAAGGTATCGGTCAAAGGTAAAAGCGACAGTTAACCAGACAGAGCTGTCTCTGGCTGCATATGTTACGACGGCGGTAGCACTGCACCCCCGAGTTTGAGTCAGAAAACTCAGCGGGAAATAAATACCACGGATTCTGTTCAATATCACCGCTGTGATCACGACCAAGAGATCCGCTACCGCCATGGACACCAGGTACTGAGTAATGCATCTAGATAGGTTGCACTTTCCCCGAGACAGGATCACGATAGCCACTAAATTAGCTGCGAAGGAAAGAAAACACAATTAGTAATAATACAATTCGTAACTGACACATCTAGTAACATTAGCCTCTACTAAATGCGTCAAACCCCCCCCCTTTAAATTATTCTGCAACAAATCTATGCCCGACCTGGAACTGCAAAAGCAGCGAAGAGCGGATAGTAGACTGCAAATACGGGACCGGTGACGGGGTTGTGCATTTCCCGGGAAGCACCAGGCAAGCAGCCCACTAATGATGTAACGGACTTCTAAATGATACGACATATTTATATAGTAACTCCAATGATACAATTAGATTACATGTTTGTCACAAGGATCTGAGTAAACAAATTAAGGCAGTCGTTTTCACGGTTATTTTCATCATAAAATGGAACTTGACATAATTATATGACTACTGAGACCTGTATTACCCCCCAACTTAAAACCATTTATTGTAACACGATTTCAAGGTGTTGCCTTCAGTCAAATAATATTTATTTTTAAATTACATTTATTTCTTAAAATGGCGCTCAGTGCCATTATGTACACAAAATTGAATCAAATGAAAACATGTATCTTTAGATAAGGCTTATTTGTTCAATTCTGCAGAAATATAAATATTGTTTTCATTGCATATTGCTCGTGGAACACTGTCGGGACCTAGATACATAGACAATAGGTGCAGGAGTAGGCCATTCGGCCCTTCGAGCCAGCACTGCCATTCAATGCGATCAAGGCTGATCATCCACAATCAGTAACCCGTTCCTGCCTTCTCCCCATACCCCTTGATTCCGCTAGCTCTAAGATCACTATCTAACTCTCTTTCGAAGGCATCCAGTGGATCGGACTTCACCATTGAAATGTGCATCGTAACAACACGGTGAATGTGCAACCTCTCTACTTCATCACCTTTTGCCTGCACTTCTGTAGCAAATGACGTTTAGGAGCCTGATTTATCATGTTGTTAAAAGTGCAACGCTTTGCTGTGCAGTTTCATTGATAACTTGGAGAAATAAGCAAACACGTGTGAGAATAGACACATTACCATTAGAGTTTACATAGATACATAGACAATGGGTGCAGGAGTAGGCAGAGGCACAGGAGGTCGATTCACTGCCTTCTGAGGCAGAGAATTCCACAAATTCACAACTCTCTGGGTGAAAAGGTTATTCCTAATCTCAGTTCTAAATGATCTACCCATTATTCTTAACCCGTGGCCCCTGGTTCTGGACTCCCCCAACATCGGGAACATGGTTCCTGCATCTAGCGTATCCAATCCCTTAATAATTGTATATGTTTCTATAAGATCCCCTCTCTTCCTTCTAAATTCCAGTGAATAAAAGCCCAGTCACTCCATTCTTTCATCATATGGCAGTCCCGCCATCCCGAGAATTAACCTCGTTAACCCATGCTACACTCCCTTAACACTAAGAATGCCCTTCTCAAATTAGGAGACCAAAACTGCACACAATACTCCAGGTGTGGTCTCACCGGGGCTCTGCACATCTGCAGAAGGACCTCTTTGCTCCTATGCTCAACTCCTCGCGTTATGAAGGCCAACGTGCCATTAGCTTTCTTCACGGCCTGCTCTGCCTGCATGCTTTCAGCGACTGATGTATTAGGACACCCAGGCCTCGTAGTACTTCCGCTTTTTGTAACCATTCAGATAATAATCTGCCTTCCCGTTCTTGCCACCAGAGTGGATAACCTCACATTTATCCACATTATACTACATTTGTCCAAGACACCTTGCATCCTCATAGCATCCTCTTCACAGATCACACTGTCACCCAGCTTTGTGTCATCTGTAAATTTGTTCATGTTACTTTTAATTCCTTCATCAAAATCAGTAATGTATATTAGAAATAGCTGCGGTCCCAGCACCGAGCCTTGCGGCACCCCACTAGTCAATACCTGTCATTCTGAAAGGGACCCGTTAATCCCTACTCTTTGTTTCCTGTCTCGCAACCAATTCCCTATCCATGTCAATACCGTATCCCCATACCATGTGATCTAATTTTGCCCACTAGTCTCCGGTGAGGGACCTTATCAAAGGCTTTCTGAAAGTCCAGGTACACTACATCCACTGGCTGTCCATTTGTCTTATAACATCCTCAAAAAATTCCAGAAGGTTTGTCAAGCATGACTTTCCTTTCGTAAATCCATGCTGACTTGGACCGATCCACTCATTGCAATCCAAACGCGCCGCTATGACATGTTTGATCATCAATTCCAGCATCTTCCCCACCACTGATATCAGGCTAACTGGTCTATAATTCGCGGCTTTCTCTCTCCCTCCTTTCTTGAAAAGTGGGTTAACATTAGCTACACTCCAATGCACAGGAACTGATCCAGAATCTGTAAAACATTGGAAAATGATCAACAATGCGTTCACGATTCCAATACCGCCTCCTTGAGTACCCTGGGATGCAGACCACCAGGCCCAGGGGATTTATCAGCCTTAAGTGCCATTAGTGGGGTGGGAGATTACAACCTTCACGTGGTCCGCCCTGTTTCGACGAATGCAATCAACCTGACGTGCACAATCAAGTAAGATCAAATAGAACACGTTGTCGTACAACTTTAGGCTGTGCACGCCATACGCAAGAAGAAGAAGTCCCATTAGTCTACCCAATACAATTTCCTGACTATGATTGGTTGTGTCTTCCTTGGTGAAGATAGAAGCAAAGTGCCTGTTCAAATCGTCTGCCATTTCCTTGTTCCCCATAATAAGTTCACCTGTTTCTGTCTTCAAGACCCCCCACATCTGTCTTTATTAATTTTTCCTCTTCAAATACTTAAATAGGCTTTTACTATCCTCCTTCACATACTTGACTGGCTTACCTTCGTGCTTCATCTTTCTCCCGTCATGCCTTTTAACTTACCTTACGTTCACCATTAAACGTGTCCTAATCCTCTGGCTTTCCGCTCATCTTTGCTAAGTTATACATCTTATCTTTTATTTTTATACTGCCATTGACTCTCTTGTCAGCCACGTTCGCCATTTACTCCCCTTAGAATCTGTCTTCGTCTTTGGAATGAAATGATCCTGCATCTTTTGGATTATTCCCAGAAATGCCTGCCATTGCTGCTCCACCGTTATCCCTGCTCGGGTCCCTGTCCAGTCACCTTTGGCCAACTCCTCCTTCATGCCTCCATAGTCCCATTTGTTCAACTGTAATACTAACACGTCCGATTTTACCTTCTCCCTTTCAAATTGCAGGATACAACTTGTAATATTATGGTCACTACGCAATGTTTCCTTTACCTTGAGTTCCCTTCTCAAATCCGGTTCGTTACATCAGACAATATCCATGGAGGAAATGCATTGACAGTGTTTACGGGCGGGACCTTTCTTCAGACTATTATGATTTGTTTCAGAGATTCAGATAATCTTTGGCAGTGTTGAAGAAGAAGCGGTGTGATTTTACATTTTCTATTTGAAAAATCCCAGTTAAAATTAAAAGCGCGCGTTGTAGACCCTCTTATCTCTGTGATTAAAGTGCCTGGGATTGAGGTTGATTCCTCTCTCTGTCACCTCCACCTTTATCCACCACTGGAGGGTATGTTCCCTTGTCACATCCAACCAAGTACGTTGATATTGGAGATATTTAAATGACAGTTTATTTTTCAGCTGGCGTGTATACTTGGTTTAAACACGAAATGTTGGAAGAACTCAGCTGGTTCTGGGTAGAGAATAGTTAGGCGACGTTGCGGGCCGGGTCTCTTCTTCAGTCTGATTCTCCAAGAAACTCTATCGTCTGGCTGGGAGCATTCGTTGTGGATAGCGCCTCTGCTGGCATTACCACGTAATGCCCGATGCTGCAATCCAAGGTGTAGTATGTTGTGCAATGTGAGCCAGGTACCATTATGTCTGAATCAGATTGAAGGGTCCCGACCCGAAACATCGCCTGTCCTTTCCGTCCTTAGATGCTGCGTGACCTGGTGAGTTCCGCCTGAAATTATATTTCACTCATAATTCGACCCCTGGTGATTTTTGTGCCTCCGTATTTGGTCTGACAATTACCTGGGGTTCAAAAGTGATATCAAAGTTGCGCGTACCTTTCAGTTCTGCACATCTACACGTCACGGGGACGCAGATACTGTCACTAATATACAGACCACCAAGCAGCAGTGGGGATGTTGGGGATAGCATCAAGCACGAAATTAGGGGGCGTGTAACAAAGGTGCAGCAGTTATTATATATAGAATATGTACCAATATGTGGAAGAACTGACTAGAAGACATGTCATCCTAGACTGGGTATTGTGTAATGAGGAAGGATTAGTTAGCGATCTTGTTGTGCAAAAGGCACTTGGGCAACAGTGACAATAATATGGTTGAATTCCGCACTAGGATGGAAAGTGACACGGTTAATTCAGATACTCGGATAACTGAACTTAAAAAAGGTGGCTTTCAAGGTATGAGACGGGAATTGGCTGGGATAGACGGACAAATTATACATAAAGAATTGACAATAGGGATACAATGGCAAAGATTTAAGGAACGCATGGATGAACTCCGCAATTGTTCATCCCTGTATGGCGAAGGCGGCTCAACGTGGATAACGAGGGAAATCAAGGATAGTGTTAAATCCAAGAAAATGCATATAAACTGGCTAGGTGAAGCAGCAAATCCGAGGACTGCGAGAAATTTAGAACTCAACTGAGGAAAACAAATGGGTTAATTACGAGGAGGAAAAAGAGCATGAAAGAAAGCCTGCGGGGAATATAACAACGGACTAAAAGCTTCTTTAGATATGTAAGAAGAAGATTAGCGAAGCCAAATGTAGGTCCCTTACATTCAGAGACAGGTGAATTTATAATGGGAAATAAGGAAATGGCAGAACAGTTAAACGAGTACTTTGTTTCTTCTTCTCTAAGGAAGACACAAACAATCTTCCAGAGATACTAGGGTACCGAGGATCTAGTGCGAGGGAGGAACTGAAGGTAATCCACATTAGACAGGAAATGGTGTTAAAAAACTGTTGGGACTGAAGGCAGATAAATCTTCAGGGCCTGATGGTCTGCATCCCAGCGTACTCAAGCAGATGGCTCTCAAAATCGTGGATGCATTGGTGATCATTTTCCAATGTTCTGTCAACTCTGGATTAGTTTCTGTGGACTGTAGGGTAGCCAATGTAATCCCACTTTTTAAGAAAGGAGGGGGAGAGAATGCAGGGCATTTTAGACCAGTTAGTCTTACATCGTTAATGGGGAATATGTTTGAGTCGATTGTTAAATATGTCATAGCTGCGCATTTGGAAAGCAGTGACAGGACAGGTCAAAGTCAGCATGGATTTTGAGTCGATCATGTTGAAATCTTCTGGTCACAAGTAGCAGGCGGGAGAGCATTGTGATGTCTCAAAGCTTTCAAAACGTATTTGAGAAGGACAGAGATCAAAATCAGAACACATGGGATTTTTGATGAGAATTGTGGAACAGGAAGCAAAGAGTCAACGCAGAATGGCAGGCAGTGACTAATCTTCTGGACATGGGTTATAATGTGGATAAATATGTTATCCACTTCGTAACCTAGGTGTAATTGGACATCAGTCACTGAAAGTAAGCATGCAGGTGCAGCAAGCAGTGAAGAAAGCTAATGGCATGTTCGCCTTCATTGCGGGCGGATTTGAGTTTAGGAGCAAGGAAGTCATACTGCAGTTGTACAGGGCCCTGGTGAGACCACACCTGGAGTAGTATGTGCAATATTGGTCTACTCATTTGAGGAAGGACATTATTAATATTGAGGGATTGCAGCGTAGGTTCACCAGGTTAATTCCCTGAATAGTGGTACTGGCATGTGATGAAAGAATGGGTCGACTGGGCTAGTATTCAGTGGAATTTAGATCGATGAGAAGAGAACTTATAGAAACATGTAACATTCTTACTGGTAACAAGTGATAACACATCTCCATCGCTAAACTCACACTGGCATGGCCAGACCAATCTTGAATTCAATCTACCAAATCACCGTGGACCCCATGTGCTTCAATCATCGAGATCGGTATACCGTGAGAGATCTTGTTACATATTCCAGTAAATTCCATGTAGAAAACGTCCACTGGCCTCCCTTCATCAATCATTTTCGCGACCTCCATAAATCCATTCTCAAGCTTGTAAGACCCGATCTCTTCAGTACAAAGCCAGTCTGGTTCTCAGGTGAAGTCAAATCCAATTTATTACCACATGCACAAATGCGGTGAGATGCAGATACAATTAAAATATTGCTTGCATGATAGGCACATGGACTCACACAACACACAGAGCATAAATTATACATATATTTCATATACGTACCGACAGACGGAGAGAAGAAACAGACCGTGCAAAGAAGCAAGAGATCAGTGCAATGCACAATTAGAAACCCGGCGCATGTTAGTGCAAGAGATTCGGTGTTCAAGGAGGAAAGGGTTTGAGTTTTGAGTGCAGGCTCGAAGGGCCGAATGGCCCTCCTGCACCTAATTTCTATGTTTCTATGTTTCTAATGGCAGGGAGATTAAGCCTAATTTATACACTACATATATGCTAATTTTGATATGGACAAGAAGTAATTTAATTGGATGATTGGTTTCTACTGGGTAAATATTGCATTATTTTGCCAATCAAAAAGTTTCAGTGTTGAGATTTGCTTTGGACTTTAGAGATACAGTGCGAATACTGCTAATATTTATGAAATTTGTTTCACTGGGTGCTCAGTTTGGTTTAGAGATGGTCCCTCCGGCCCACCGAGTCCGCACCGACTAGCGATCCCCACACACTCGCACCATCCCACACTGTGTCACTGTGTTACAGCCCTGAGGTACAGCATTATCATTGGTGCAAAAGCCTGTGCGAATTCTAATCTTCTATCCCGATCATCGAAAGAAATTATTCCACTTATTTAATTATGGTGGAAGCAGAGACATGCTGAACCATAAGTGACAGCTTCAGTTAGAATCGATTCCATTACTGCAAATGGTTTACAGTGCCTCTAGTAAGCCACAATTTGAACTGATATGATAGAGCTGGAGTTTGCACGTTCTCTCTTGTGACCATCTACGTGTGTGTTCCAGCTTCCTCCCTCGCATAAGACATGTGGATTGCTAGTTTAATTCGCTTCTGTAACATTGCCCCTTGTGTGTAGGGAGTGGATGAGAAAGTGGATAACATAGAGCTGGTGTAAATGGGTGATCGATGGTCGGCAGAGACACGCACAATGGGCCTGTTTCCATGCTGTATCTCGACACTAAACTCTAAAATGACTTGCCACCGTTCCACTATCAATATGGCACAAGTAAAAGGCTGGCGAAATATTTACCTCCTGCTTGGATATGTGCAGATGCAACCACTAGAACATTATCATTATCTAGAACAAAACAGCTCATTTGTTTTTGTCTATGTCCAGCACCCAATATATTCCCCCTACCACCATTGACACAGTGACGGCCGTGTGTACTATCTAAAATATATATTGCAGTAACTCCACAAAGGTGCTCAAACTAAATCGTATAACTTGTACCGCCATGCAGGACAAGGACTTCAGCTGCAGAACTGCTATAGCACCTGTAGGTTTCCTTCCAATGCACGTGACATCCTGACTTCCTTCATTGTTCTTTGGTGCAAACCCAGCAACTTTTTTTTTAAATTTATTTAATTCTTTATTTCGAACAGAATAAAATAATAAAAAGCATGTGTGACACAGCATACAAAAAAAACAAGAATATTTATAAAGTTTCATAAACAATCTCTATAAATATATGAAATCGTATGTGTCCGAAAAGGAGCAGGAAGAAGCCAAAGCCCTTCCCATCCCTTATTCAACTGCTTATAATTACCTTATACAAATTTAGCAGCTATATGTACACCATAAGTACACCAGCAGCTATATGTACACCAAATTATTTACATTTATACACTAACCAAATATTTACAAAGCCATGCAAAAAAAAGAGAAAAAAAGAAAAAAGAAAAGAAAAAACGCTCATAGACGATACAGTATCTCTTAGTCATATATACAACCCAATCACCCTATAATCATCCTTCCCAATACAACTTCCTCATTAATAACAATACCACAGTACCTCCACCAGAGGACTGATCCGGTTCATGAAAGTAACTGTGTTGGAAGGAACAGCAGATGTTCGTTTATACCAAAGATAGACACAAAAAAACTGGAGCAACTCAGCGGGACGGGCAGCATCTCTGCAGAGAAGGAATGGGTGACGTTTCGGGTCAAGACCCTTCTTCAGACTGAAGATGGGCTCGACCCGAACCATCACTCATTCCTTCCCTTCCAAGATGCTGCCTGCCCCGCTGAGTTGCTCCTGCTTTTCTATCTTCAAGTAAGTAACTCGTCACAATATTGGATAACTGTAGGAATTAAAACGTTTGTATTTTCCATCTCACATCTTCTTAACTGATACATTGGGACATACCTGATAAGAGGCCGTCACAATGACGTTGTGGTGGAGTTGTTGCCCTACAGCGCCAGTGATCCAGGTTCAATCCTGACTATGGGTGCTGTCCGTGCAGAGTTTGCAGGTTCTCCCTCTGACCGCATGGGTTTTCTCCGGGTGCTCCGGTTTCCTCCCACACTCCAAAAGACGTGCAGGTTTGTCGGTTCATTTGTTTCTTTGTAAATTGGCCCCAATGTGTAGTATAGAAATACAGTGTACGGGGTGATTGTCAATTGACGTAGACTCGTTTGGCCGAACGGCCTGTTTCTATGACTTATCTCTGCGGTGCTGGCTCGAATGGCCAAATGGCTTCCTCCTGCAGCTATTACCTATGTTTCTAAACTAAATCAACCCTGTCGCCATCTAAGTTAACCCCGACTACATTCCGTTGCAATCTCTGTAGTTTACCACATCTCTCCAATATCATATATGGCACATGCAACAGGGTCCTGAACTTTCTGTCGCAACGGCAGCAGACAGTCAGGGTGGACAGTAGGACATCAAAAACCATAGCCGTGAGCACTGGCTCACCCCAAGGCTGTGTCCTAAGCCCCTGCTGTTTAGTCTGCTGACACACGACTGTACTGCCAGACTCAATAACAACTTCATCAACAAGTTCGCTGATGACACAACAGTGGTGGGTCTCATCAGTGACAATGATGAATCGGCGTACAGGATGGAGGTGGAGCTGCTCACAAGTTGGTGCAAATCCCACAACCTCATTCTTAACGTGGGAAAAACTAAGGAGATGGTGGATGACTTCAGGAGGGCGGGGAAACAACACCATACACCTCTGCACATCGACGGAGCTGAGGTGGAAAGGGTCAGCAGCATGAAGTTCCTAGGACTACATCTGTCTGATGACCTGACGTCCACGGCCAACACCACAGCTCTGGTCAAGAGAGCCCAGCAGCGACTACACCCTCTCCGAAGACTACGTAAAGCAGGCCTCCTCACTACACACCTACGGACTTTTTATAGGGGGACTGTCGAGAGCACATTGACCTAAGGCATCACTTCCTGGTTCGGGAGCTGCAAGGCGTACGAACGGCACCAATTAGACAGGATAGTGAAGACCGCCAGCAGGATTATTGGTGCTCCACTCCCCTTCCTGCTGGACATATACAGGAAGAGATGTATCAACAGAGCCATCTCCATCATCAAAGACCCTTACCACCCATCGCATGACATTTTTTCCATCCTGCCATCTGGGAAGAGGTACAGGAGCATTAGCTGCAAAACCAGTAGGATGCTCCTCAGCTTCTTCCCACAGGCTATAAGACTGCTAAATGGACTTTGCCCCGTGCCAAGTATCGCGCACAAACCCCCAACCTGGACACACTGCAGCAGAGCCACTGTTGTGCCGCTGCCGGTCGGAACGCCTGTTGAATGTTTAGTAGAGTGTTAAATTTGTTCATGATACATGTATTTTTTATTTCTATTTATTTTTCATGCACACTGAATGGACACTGGTTGAGCAACGTTTTTTTGTTTCCTCTGGGTATGCGAATACTCAGGAAATGACAATAAAGATATACAATACAATACAATACAATATGGTATTGCCAATAACCTTGGTTACATTACATCAACTCTCTCTCACTCAACCCTTCCTATCCACCAATGGTTCTCTTAATGTTGTTCCTTTATCCACACCCACACAGTCAGGCTGACCGTCATCCATTTCCTTTCCATCCGACTACTTAATCTAATGCATCCCCCTTCACCATTTGGCTCCAACTGTCCATCCGTGTCTTAAATAGAGTTTAAGAAGGGTTCTAAAGAGGTCATCAGTCTGAAGAAGGGTTTCGGCCCGAAACGTTGCCTATTTCCTTCGCTGCATAGATGCTGCTGCACCCGCTGAGTTTCTCCAGCGGGAATTTTTTTGTCTACCGTCCCTTAAATAGTCCTCTTTATCACTTTGCAACCTTATCAGATTCAAACAGTTGTAGGCTTTTGTGTACCTGCTCATCACCCTCCAGCCTATCTCCACATTCACAGAGACAGAGACAGACAAAGGCCGAGAGAGAGAGAGAGGGGGGGGGGGGGGGGGGGGGGGGAGAGAGCGCATTTATATGTGGACACTGTGACAAGGGACTCAATTATCCGTCTCAGCTGTAAAATCACCGGCGCAGTCACATTGGGGAGACACTGGGGACACCGTTCACCTGCACAGTGTGCGGGAAATGATTCATGCAATCGTTTTGCCTCCAGTCACACCACCGAGCTCACACCGATAAGAGGCCATTTAATTACTCTCACTGTGAGAAGAGGTTCAGGTGTTCATCCAACCTGATCCAGCACTTGCAAATTCACACCGGGGAGAAGCCCTTCACCTCCTTTGTCAGTTTGAAGGACCAGTCAGTCATCCACTCTGCTGACGCATTAGGGGGTCCACACAGGGGCGAGGCCTTTCACATGTTCCATGATTCCCCAACACATCCCACCTACTGAAACACCTGCGTGTTCATACAACTAATACAGTGATGCCGTTTACCTGCTCTTTGTGTGAAAAGGGATTTGCTCAGACATCAACGCTGCTGAGACACCGGCGAATTCATAAATGACTCAATTATTTCTGCTGCTACTTTTAATCACATCCAGGACTAAATTATATTCATTCTACAAATCAGTTTTTCCTCGGTGCAATGGGCTAGCTTTTTAATACTTTGTGTATATATTGCTGCTTGACATGTTGCGAATACAGTATAGGGCAACCCTGCGTAACAAATAGATTCTGTTTTTACAGAACCATAATACACTAAAATCCCTTAGTACGGTTTTCGTACATCCAGAGTTTAGTAATGAGTGATTTCGTAACATCCAGAGCATAATAATGAGTGATCTCATAAGGATTTACAACTAATAAGAATGAACAAACAATAAAAATGGAAAGAGAGGGGAAACTAGTTTTGCAGTTGAATGGAACAGACTTATATATACACACGTCAGGTTTTTGAATCTAAAAATATTATTGGAGCTAGTTCATGTGTACAGGTATCCATACGCTGGGCGTTCGTAAGCAGTGGCTTGTACCTTCAGGATCACTCTCTTGTGACATTTTTGTCTTAACTCAAGGACTCCAGAGACCCTGAAGCATCGTCTGGCCATTCCCTCCACAGATGATGTCTGACCCGCTGAGTTACTCCAGCACTTTGGTTTTTGCTCGGGATTTCAGCATCTGCGGTTTCTTGTGTCCCATTCTCCAGATATTTCATTGCAGTAAAATGGTGAATATTTACTTTGATTAAAGTTTTAAATAAAAAATCGTACTCCGAAGATCAATCAGTGCCCAGTAGCTCCTCTGAATCAATATTTGTCAGAAATTGTCACTTAATTGGTGACTTCTTCCCAATACCATTACATGTATGATGATACTTAGAACCCAATAGAATTGGTGAATTAGTGGTATCCAAATACAGTATTGCCTCTCTCGCGTTTTAAAGCAATCTTTCCCGCATAAGTTAAGGTTAATTTTTCTGACCAGCTAGAATAGATTTGTATCTGAAAGGAAGAAATTGCTTGTGCAAGTAGCGTAACGCCTAAGGAAGCAGATAGCAAAACAAAAATTGCATGTTTGCTGCAGACGACAGGGATGTTAAGAACAAAATTAAAGTGAGAAGCAATGTTCTGCAGGGATTGGTTCCACAGAGACCACTTATCCTGACTATTTATCAATCACATATACAAATTCAAAATTTGGCCTGTCTCCAAATTGGTATATAGTTAACAACGTGTAAGGTTCCAATTACATTCAGTTGTTTTTTCGGTACCATGAGTTATAATTCATTACATGAGGAACTTTGTTAAATATTTTGTACAACATCCATGGTGCTACACTGATAGTCTTCATTACCTCCTCAAAAACTCAATCATGTGTGTAAGACATGAGCACTCTCACACAACATGGATAGAACAGATTCTGGGTCAGCACCCTTTTTTTTACAAATTGTAGTAGTGGGGAGGGGGGAGGCCAGTGAAGAGAAGTGGAAGTGGGACAAAGCCTGGCAAGTGATAGATGGATAGTAATAGTGGGGGGATGGGCAGATGGATGGAGTAAGTGACAAAGGCTGGAGATGAAAAGGAGGCAAAATGATGTCAGATAAAGAGAGGAGTGAAATGTAAGGCCAGAGAGAAGGAAATAGATGGAAGGGTTGTGGGAAGAGGGGGAGATCAGGAAATTAGTAACTTGGGGACGGGCAATGAGTGTACGAAGGAGGGAGGAGATGGGTGACTAGGTGGAAAAAATGGATATGCAGTGGTTGGAGCCACAGAAAAGAGGTGGGGTTTCATCATACAGTATAGAAACAGGCGCTTTGACAAAACTCATCCATGCCAACCTAGATGGACATCCACACTCCAAATACTTGCAGGTTTGTAGGCTAATTGGCTTAGGTAAGTTGTAAAATTGGCCTTGGTGTACCGGGTGATCTCTGGTGGGCGCGGACTCGGTGGGCCAAAGGGTGCGGACTTAACATCAGAACTGATCCCTTGCCTGAGATCGCTCTCACCATGACCACCGCGGACCAACACCAAGGGCTCACAGTCATCAGGTGAGGCCGTGTCAGGAGCTCCAACGTCGCGAAAGGTTCGACCAGCCCCAACACAAGGTTCGATCACCCAGCGCGGGGGAGCTGACATTCCCCTCCTCCCCCCCAATGCGGGACTCAGAGGGCCCAAACGCCGCCGGTTACGGGAGTCAAGACTGTCCTTCAACGGGGGCTAGAGGCCCACGACCGAGGAAGAACTAAGGGAAGGACATGAACTTTATTTCGCCTTCCATCACAGTGTCAAGTCAAGTTTATTCGTCACATACACATACGAGATGTGCAGTGAAATGAAAAGTGGCAATGCTCGCGGACTTTGCGCAAAAAGGCAAACAAACAAACAACCAAACAAACTACAAACAGAATGGAACAGAATCACATATTATTTTACATATTAAATATTGTGGGTGGAAGGAAAAAGGGAAAAAAACAGCACTTTAAAAAAAAAAGCAGTAGAGTGGCACAGTAAAAGTTAGTCCCTGGTGAGATAGGAGTTTACAGTCCTAATGGACTCTGGGAAGAAACTCCTTCTCAACCTCTCCGTTCTCACAGCATGGCAATGGAGGCGTTTGCCTGACTGTAGCAGCTGGAACAGTCCGTTGCAGGTGAGGAATTGTGTAGGAGTCACTGTGGTGGATGTTCATGTTAAAATGTGTTTTTGAGTGTTGTGTTACTTTTAATTGTATGATTGACCCGGCCAATGCAAAATGTTGCAAAACATACTTGGCGAATAAAGTGTGATTCTGATTCTGAAATTAGCGACAAAGTAAAAGGGGCAATCTATGCAGTCGGAATGTTTTATAGCAGAACCAAATAGAAAGACAGAATGTTACATAGAAAAGTCAGTATACTGCAATGTTGGAAATCTGAAATAAAAACAAACGCTGACAAGACCTATCAAGTCGGACAACATCCACAGAAAGAGAAACATTTTGGGTTAAGTTGAACGAACCAATATCAGAATAAAAAATTGTTATACAGTACAAGATAAATTAAGACGCAGAGAAACATTGACTGGTGGGTTGAGAGAGAAGAATGGAAATCAGGAGCTATTAACTTTTTTATCTGGAGTTCAAATGACGATAATATACTTGTATCAGCAAATAGCAATCAAAGTCCTTTAAATGTTACAATACCTATTTTTAAATATGCCTATTTTAAATATTAAGATGGCTGAATAAAATCATACACTGTTGCATAAATAACTTTTTCAGTTAATCTTGGACTGCAAATTTAAAGCTGCGATTTCACATTCAGTCACTTTTACATCAAAATCTGAAATTAACACATTTTCATAATTTCTTTTTTCATTCCGATTCGCAACATTCTCAACTTTGTAAGCGCCCTTTATGGACGAATATTTGCATATCTTATATGTAAGCAA
Organism: Leucoraja erinaceus; assembly: GCF_028641065.1. Taxonomy (NCBI): domain Eukaryota; kingdom Metazoa; phylum Chordata; class Chondrichthyes; order Rajiformes; family Rajidae; genus Leucoraja; species Leucoraja erinaceus. Next base: position 44,170,331 of record NC_073391.1, on the reverse strand, counting down.
AGAACTGCACTGTGGCTTGTCACATGTAACAATAAAGTATTCAATTCAATTCAATCCAACATATTTGCAAAGAAACCTGATGTTCAAGGTCTTTCTTACATGATGTACGAACTTGTTGACAAACCCAGCATTTTTTGCCCAGCCTCAGATGTCCTTGGATTGATGGCTTGCTCAACCACTTCAAGGAGCGGTTAAAAAATTAAGCACATTCCCACGGACCAAGTCAGGTGCAGACTGGATCACGTACAGCTGGCATTTCTGTCCGTAAAACAATTTGCAAACTTAATTAATTTAATCATAATGCCAAGGTTTCATGATCAGATACATTTCATTTCCTGAATTCAAATTCCCATCGGCTAAAGTCTCCAGATCATTTGTGCAGGTGTCTGGATTACCAATCCGGTAACATCACCACAAAGCTTCCATAATCTGGGAGCTCAGATCCACGGAAGATTGTGAATGGGGGACATTTCTCACACCTCTCAACAATAAAACTTTGGGTGACCATGTGGCCATTGAAGAGAGATGAGAAAGACCAAGGAGTTGCCTTGCCCAGCTTTATATCCAGTGAAGCTTTCTATCCACCATACAGTTTTCCCAGATAGTCCTCTGAGCTCGAGCCCAGCGAAGAGACACAAAATCCACAATAATACTGAATTATTAAATACTTATCAAGATCATGTTGTGGGTATTATTGATATCCGCACAAAGCAGTACTCCCCAGACTGAAGAGTTTGGTCCACATTATGATTACGGTAACAATGGCGACAACAGCAACGTTTAACGCCCGCTGTCACTTGTGTAGTTGCTGGTGTCTGAGCAAGTTGTTCGACTGAGTGAATCCCTTCCCGCACTCACAGCAGGTGAATGGTCTCTCTCCAGTGTGAACCCTCCGGTGTGTGAGAACATCTTTCTTGCTTTTAAACCTCTTCTCACAGGTGGTGCATTTAAAGGGTCGCTCGTCGGTGTGAACAAGCTGGTGCTCGGTGAGATGTGATGACTGGGTGAACCCCTTCCCGCACACGCCGCAGGTGAACGGACGCTCTCCAGTGTGAACTCGCTGGTGCGTCAAAAGGTCAGATGAGTCAGTGAATCCCTTCCCACACTCGGTGCAGATGAACGGCCTCTCCCCGGTGTGAACGCGATGGTGTCTCAGAAGGTGGGATGAACGAGTGAATCTCTTCCCACACATGGAGCAGGCGAATGGCCTCTCCCCAGTGTGCACCCGCTGATGTTTACGGAGATGTTTTTTGCTTTTGAAGCACTTTTCACAGTCGGAGCATTTGAAAGGCCGGTCATCGGTGTGAACGTTCTGGTGTGTCAAAAGGTGAGACGAACAAGTGAATCTTTTTCCACACAAGGGGCAAATAAACGGTTTCTCCCCAGTGTGAGTGCGTACATGGGTCAGTAGATCCTTTTTGCTTTTGAAGCTCTTCTCGCAGTCCGTGCATTTAAATGGCCTCTCGTCAGTGTGAACAAGCTGATGCGTGAGAAGGTGGGATGACTGAGTGAATCCCTTCCCACAGAGAGCGCAGGTGAACGGTCTCTCCCCGGTGTGAGTGCGTTGGTGTATCAGCAGATCTTTGGTGCTTTTAAAGCTCTTCTCGCAGATGGAACATTTGAAAGGTCTCTCGTCGGTGTGAACCCGCTGGTGTGTCATGAGGTTTGACAACGCGTTAAACCCCTTCCCACACTGGACACAGGTGAATGGCCTTTCTCCAGTGTGAACCCGCTGGTGCGTGTGAAGGCTGGATGACTGGGTGAATCCCTTGCCACACACGGCGCAGGTGAACGGCCTCTCCCCGGTGTGGCTGCGACGATGGGTTTCCAGTTCAGATGGGTAACTGAACCCCTTCCCACAGTCCCCACATTTCCATGGCCTCTCCGTGACACGGGGGACCTTGTGCCTCTCCAGGTTGGACAATTGGTTGAAGCCCCGGCAGGCACACGGACCAAATATATGGCCTTTCTTAAGTGAATGCCGTGCCGTTTCCCTGTATAGGCTGTACACCATGTACAGGTTGGTCACTGCTAGTTACTGGCAAATGTGCATCTCATTGTCGTTGCTGAACCACTGATTTTTGAAATATTTTCCCACAGGCAAACATTTCTCCTTTCAATTCAAATCTAGATGATTCAAGCGACCCAATCAGATCTTGAGGTGATGCTTATTGCAAGTTTCCCGTGTTCAAATCCTTCCCTTAAAAAAAATTACATAAGACAATTTATGTACAGGTTAGAAATTCATAACATGGAGCAGAACATTATCTATTCCTTTAATTCCCCAAACTCCTAAGTTCCCATTCAACATACTTTTCCTTCATCTCATCCTCAACGGGTCTCTCTTCATTTCATTATCTCCCTGAAGGAGTCGACTGTACCTGGGAGCTGCACACTCACTAGTTCCTCACCCTCTCCTTCTCTGATGGCGCTGACAGTCACCAGTTCCCTCTTTCTCCCATCATGAAGCCTCTCCAGTTTCCGCCGATGGTCTCTCCATGACCAATCCGCATTTTTCGTTGATGCTGACGTTCCCTGACTCCCCCTTCGTCATCCAACCATTCAGCATTAATTGAGGTCATTCAGTTTGGTGTGCCTGTGAAGTTCAGTGAAAAAAATCCAATTACCATCAGATCCTGGGAATCCTTGCCCATGATCGCTCAACGTAGAAGAAACTGGCACTGAGAACCTCAGGTGCAAGTGTCAGGAACATGGTGTAAATGATATAAAGTGTGTACTACCTGCAATAGTACAAACCGTTGTTTGGAATGGGCCGGTTCATGGTCCCTTCCATTATTCTCCGCAAATCCACTAGATGCGGTGAACATGCTCGGTACATGGATTGCAACCCGAGTGCGAGTGCACCACTGCCAGCTGTCAATCAAATCTATCAGCCATTGCTAAATCCTGGCTGTTAAACACCAGGCAGCTGAGGAAATTCAGAGTCTCTCTGAGGATCCTTCAGTGCTTCTACTCTGGGGCCGTAGAAAGCATCTTGTCTGGTAACATCACAATCTGGTTTCAGGAACTGCGCTGCCCAGGACATGAAGGCTCTGCAGAGGGTAGTGCATTTGGCTGAACGCACTATGGGAACTACACTCGCCCCCTCCCTGCAGGACCTATACACCAAGTGGTGCAGATCCAAACCCAGCAACATTATGGGGGACCCCTACCACCCCAGCAACAGACTGTTCCAGCTGCTACGGTCAGGCAACCGCCTCCGCTGTCATGCTGTGGAAACAAAGAGGATGAGACGGAGTTTCGTCCCACAGGCCATTTCTTATCTCACCAGGGACTAAATTACTGTACAAATTTACTGTTGTGTTTTGTCTTTAAAAAAAAAAAATTCTAACATGTAAATACTGATTATGTTCTATTCCGTTCTGTAGTTTTTGCACAATCTGCAGGCTTCGCCACTTTCATTTCACTGCACATCTTGTATGTGTATGTGACAAATAAAGTTGAGTTGACTTGACTAACTCCCCCCCTCCCATTCCCATACTGGCATTTCTGTCCTGGGCCTCTTCCACTGTCAGAGTGAGACCCATCGCAAATTGGAGGAACGTCACCTTATATTTCGCTTGGGCAGCTTAGCCCAGTGGTATATGTATTGATTTTTCTACCTTCATATAACCCTTGCTTTCCCTCTCTCTGCATCATTCCCCCACTAGTTCTCTGACTAGTTTCACGGTCCTCCTGATTAAATGGTACTGATTGTATCGCTCATTGTCACCTTCCCTTCAAATAACAATGAATCATTCTACATTTCCTTGATCATCGTCTGAGTCTGAAGGGCCTCGACCTAAAACTCCATCTATGCCTTTTCTCCAGAGATGCTGCCTGACCCTTCGAGTTACTCCAGCATTTTGTTGTCTGCTTTGATCTGTCGTTTTCACATCTTACCCATCCATATCTCTTGTTTCCCTCTCCCCGAATCTCAGTCCGAATAAGAGTCTCGACCCGAAACGTCACCCATTCCTTCTCTCCAGAGATGCTGCCTAACTTGCTGGATTACTCCAGCATTTTGTGTTGATCCTCCGTGTAAATCAGCGCCTGCATCCAGCACTACAGCGGGGAGAGGGCAAGTGCAAAATGGTGCATTTTGGTAATTTTAACTATGGAAGGACTTGCAGAGTAGAGTGTTGCAAAGCTGAGAGACTCAGGCCATGGGGAAATAATTCACTGAAATGGATGACATCGGGTGAGAAGGTGGTTGGGAGTCATTTGGCATGCTTGCCTTCATTCAGTCAGGGCAAGGAACTGGGGTGTCATGTTGCAACGGTACACCTTGCTGTAGGTATGTTGCAAAACCTACCTTAAGCGTCGCTGCAGATCTGCCAAGCCCGTGTGTGTGATTATGTCGCGTTTTAGAGGGGGGGCGGGTTTAAAACGCAATTTTCCCTAAGCTGGTCAAATCGAGCTTGTTCAGCCTACATCAGTTGCTGACGGAAAATCGCATGATGTTTCGCTCGCTGGAGCTGTTTTTACATTTTACGGGTTTATTTAATTTTTATAGTAAGTTAAAAATTAACCTCTAAACCCGCGACCGCCGACAACGGGTCGGATCTCATACAGGGGACAACGGAAGGTAGGTTGTTTATTTTTACATTAAAAAGTGCTTCTTAAGATCCCTTTATACAAAGTTTTATGTTGCGAGTAGCTAATTTGGGGCCCCATTAAATCCCGCAGTATTTTTCTGGGCATGTTGGGCACAAACCTACCGCAATGTGAACGTTCTAAACCAGCGCTTCCACAGTATCCCACTCGAAAGCTGATTTAAATGGCCATTAATTTACAGCAATGGAACACTAAATTCCTTCCTTTTGGCCTATAAATTAATGTAAATGAGATTTTAAAATCATGTTTTATTGTGAATTCTTTGTGAATATTATTTGGACACTTAGACTATTTAAAAATGTTAATCATTTCTTAAGAAATGGATAGATGTTTAGATCTAGTAATTGAAGTTTGGAATTAGCTACAATTGGGTAACTAACTAATTATATGTTTTAATTTCAGGTCATCCAAGTAAGATTGTTTTATATTTGTTTCAGAATGCTTCAATCTATGATAACTGAAAATTTCATTCAGTTCTCTTAATTTTTAAGAAAGTTATGGTCTTTTGACTGTCCACGATCACAGTTTTTTTGTTATGTCCATAAAAAAATCAACGGGGAACAAGATGCTAATTTCCGAGTATGAAAATGGCCATAACTTTTTTAAATACCTGAGATATGAAAGTGAATTAGCAGTCAAATTAAACTTCTTTTTATGCTTTATCTGATGGGATAAATTGCAGACTTGTTTTTATTAAATCTCAAAATGTTGTAACATTGCTAGTTGCTGGTGCGACTATAACGGGAGTATTGTGTAGAGTTCTGGTTGCCCTGATATGAGGATATCATTAAGCTGGAAAGGTTGCAGAAAAGCTTCATGATATCACCAGAACTGGAGGGTTTGAGCAATGAGAAGGTGGACACAGGGAGGTTGAGGGCGCGGCCTCCCCTTCCCGGGGCGGCGCCCTCTCTTTGTCCGTCACCAGCGATGGCCGCACACGCGACCCGCTCCCTTTCTCCCGCAAATGACGGCCGCCCGTCCGCTCGATCCGACCGACACCCTCCACCCACAAAGACGCAAGAAACGCTGGCTCTTATTCCGCGCCCGAATCCCACACCAGACGGCAACAACGCCCCTCAACTCACCCGCAACACCACAGCCCTCGCTTCAGCCGCCCATTCCCTGGCCACTGCTCGTCTTCAGCAGCCGCTGTGCGCATGCTCGCTGCGCCAGCGCACTGGGCTGCTGCAGTTTCCCCGGAGCCGTTTCACACGCGCCCGGAATTCTGGGTAAAACCAACGCCATCGAGAGTGAAACGCCAGCTGCTGCAGGGACCCAGTGGGCAGGTCGCATCCGTGGAGGGGATGGACAGATCACGTTCCGGGTCCGTACCTTTCTTCAGGACCGAGCCGAAACGTCGTTAGTGCATTCGCTCCGTAGAAGCTGCCTGACCCGCTGAGTTCCTTGTTTGTTGCTCAAAACCCCGGCATATGCAGTTACTTCTGTCGCTATTGAGAGCGAAAGAAGTTTATAAATTGAATATTATCTATAAATTATGTCAGAAAGTTTTGAAAATTGTACAGATTGCAATGCCTACAATCTAATTAAAGAGCTAGAGAAGAAAATGTCTAGGAATAGAGTGTTCAGGCCTTGTCCAGCGTGTTCTAGATTAGCACAGGCCAGTAAAATGGGTGGTGATCCAGATATGAAAAGATTATTTCAACGAGTTTAGCTCTATAATTGTATTTCAACTTGCATTGTTGCCTGATTGAATTAAGCTTAACCATTGCGTGTTGCGTTGAAACCACCAGGTATCATGTTCATGCACCTGCTAATAAGTTCAGAGTGGACACAAGCAGCTGCAGATGATGGTTTGCAAAAAGGACACAAAGTGCTCGGTTAACTCAGCCGGTCAGGCAGCATCTCTGGAGATAGACACAAAATGCTGGATTAACTCAGCAGGGCTGGCAGCATCTCTGGACATAAGGAACAGATGAGGATTTGGGTCAGACTCTTCTTCAGACACCAGCCGAAACGTCACCCATCCCTTCCCTCCAGAGATACTGCCTGTCTCGCTGAGCTACTGCAGGATTTTGTGTATATCTTCAGTATGACCAGCATCTGCAGGTCCTACCAAGACATCTCTGGAGAGTCTGGGTTGGGGATGTTTTGGTCGGGACCCTTCTTCAGACTAATTTAGACTTTAGACTTTGTAGACACAGCATGGAAACAGGCCCTTCGGCCCACCGAGTCCACGGCAACTAGCGATCCCCATACACTAGCACTATCCTACACCACTAGGGAAAATGTACAATATTTCCCAAAGCCAATTAACCCACAAACCTGTATGTCTTTGGAGTATGGGAGGAAAACAGAGCACCCGGAGAACACCCATGTGGTCACAGGGAAAACGTGCAAACTCCACACAGACAGCACCAATAGTCAGGAAGGTCACCCATGTCTACCATGTCTAAGCCTCTCATAATATTATGTACTTCTATCAGGTCTCCCCTCCGGCATTCCAGAGAAAACAACCCAAGTTTCCGAAACCTGTCGTTGTACCTAATACCCCCTAACCTAAGCAGCATTGTGCTTTTTAAAAAAAAGTGGACAGTCATTTGTTTCAAATTCAGGCTTACAAAATGAGATACAGAGTTGCTGCAAAACCAATGGCAATACAAATGCAGCTACCTGATTGTTTCATGAAAATCCAGGAGTCAGTTATTAGGGAGGTAGTGTCTCACAAATCCGATTGATTTTTTTTGAAGAAGTGACCAAAAAGGATTGATGAGGGCAAAGCTGTAGATGTTGTGTACATGGAGAAATTTTGAGACACCTGTGGGCCAGATGGGGCAAGGATAGCAGATTTCTCCCCCGAAGTACCTTACGTAATCAGATAGGTTTTCAATCAATTTCCAGTGTTTTGTGCATCATGATCAATTTATATACATTCCCCCTCCATATTATTAACTGAATTGTCACAGTGAGATTTGAATTCACGTGGCTGGATTTAGTTTAGAGATACAACGTGGAAACAGGTCCTGTGGCCCACCAAGCCCACGCAAACCACTGATCACCCTTTCACTAGTTCTAATCACATCATGGGGCAATTTACAGACTATAATTAACCTACAAATCTGCATGTCGTTGGAATGTGGGAGGAAATCGGTGCACCCCGTAAAAACCCATTCAGTCACAGGGAGACATATAAACGTCACACAGACAGCACGCACCCATAATTAAGATTGACCCAGGTCTCCTACTATGTCGCCTTGTTTCTAGTATGGTAGTTAACCATTGTACCATCCTTATACCCCGTTTTACTTTAATTAATGGTTTAATTCCCCCTGATTGACAGAAGTTGAGAGACCTCATAGAAAGCATTGATGGGGCAAGAAATCATAACTCTTTTTCCAGAAGAAAATATCAAATATTTGGAGTCATTGCTTTATGGTGAAAGCACCAACCTTTAATGGAGATGTGCAGAGCAAATTTATTTTACAGAATCATGATGAATATACGGAACACATTGCCAAGGGTGGTGATAGAGGCAGGTACAACAGTGGCATTTAATAGACTTTTAGATAGGCACATGAGTATGCAGCGAATAAAAGGCCGTGGATTATGTGCAGTCAGATAAGAGCTGGTATTGGCATCATGTTCGGCACAGACATTGTGGGCTGACTGGACTGTCAGGTGCTGTACTGTTTTCCCCTCTGTGACTGAGGTGGGATTTGAACTCATTTCCTCAGTCCAGGCTGCTGTTTACCAGTGAACTGAACCACAATGTAATTATTCTGCTTTTCACACCAATCTTCCCAACTTGGCTAAAATCACATCTGCACACTCAAGCATTCCATTTCATCCACTCAACAGTAAATAACCTTGATAGTACGCGCATCCCAATAGAAACATAGAAACATAGAAACATAGAAATTAGGTGCAGGAGTAGGCCATTCGGCCCTTCGAGCCTGCACCGCCATTCAATATGATCATGGCTGATCATCCAACTCAGTATCCCGTACCTGCCTTCTCTCCATACCCCCTGATCCCCTTAGCCACAAGGGCCACATCTAACTCCCTCTTAAATATAGCCAATGAACTGGCCTCATCTACCCTCTGTGGCAGAGAATTCCAGTGTATTTAATAACTTAAGCAAGAAACATAACAGGCACCTAATCAGTCCTTTTCCTCGCCCCGTCTCTCAGTCCAAAGAAGGATCTCGATCCAAAACGTCACTTCTTCCTTCTCTCCAGAGATGCTCCCTGACGCGATGAGTTACTCCAGCATGTCTATCTTCGGTGTAAACCAGCATCTGCAAATCTTTCCTACATACCTAATCGGTCTCATCCACCAAGAGTGCGTTCTGCATTTTTTTTCTACATCCAAGTTCAGATTCAATATACCGTCCTTCCACGCTTGAACCCTTTATACAAGTTTATTCTTTCTTGATTTTCCAAACTCCCCGAGCCAGCTCACATTTCTCTATGTCCCACCACCCGGTCCATTCTGCTTGTCAGTGCTCGGTCAATCAAAGGGACGGGCCAGTCACTGCCTCTGTGATAGACACAAAAAGTTGGAGTAACCCAACGGTGTCAAAAGGCTACCTGGAGAAAAGGAATAGTTGACGTTTCGGGCCGTGACTCTTCTTCGGACTGAAGAAGTTGGGGCAGTCCGAGGAAGGGCTGCGCCCCGAAACGTTGCCTATTTCCTTCGCTCCAAAGATGCTGCTGCAACCGCTGAGTTTCTCCAGGGCTTATGTCTACCTTCGATTTTCCAGCATCCGCAGTTCCTTCTTAAACAACGTGCTGTCTGGCTCGCTGGGTTACTCCAGCTATCTTCAGTGATTGCCTCTCCTGACCGAGCGGGGACCAGAGGTCCCGCCCACGCACTGTTGCGCCACCAATAACCGCGCGTACGCTCAATGCTCACTGACCCGACAGGAAATGCAGCTGAACGCGACTTGTCGCTGCTGCATAAAAGTGCAACGTTTGCAATCACTTATTTGAGTCTCAGGCCCGAACCCGCGTCCTGCAATGCCTCCTCGGCTACACACAGCATCAGCGCTTCCCTTGTGCCCACAATCTCCTACCAGATCTTCACCCCTCCTCTTTGACGGTCGCCATTCCACCCTCTACGCAAACCTTCCGAAGTCTCAATCCACGCCTGCGTACTGGATTCTTATGGTCAATGATAGGGCACAATCAACGGCGCGGGGGGTTCTGCGAATTGGGGCGGCCATTGAAAGCTTCATTTCAAGAATTCCCGATTGGGATTACAGTATGACACGAATACCTCAATAATTTAATGATAGATCTTATGCATTTAAAATCACGACTTTACCGTCGTAGGGCGGCAGAATTATTGCCTTACAGCGCCAGAGACCCACGTCTAATCCTGACTAGTGGTCCTGTCTGTGCTGAGCTTGTACGTTCTCCCTGTGAATGGGTGGGGTGTTTGTTTTCAGCTCCGTGAAACTTCATTGGCCAACTGTTGAATACTTAAAAATAAGTTATTCGATGACTTGCTTAAGTTTCTTTATTGCAACAAGCATAACGTGAAACTACATTTGAAGTAAAAATCAGACACAGTGTTAATGGTCAGGAGAAATCACAGTGGCATGGGCTTATTAATGGAATAGTCAGTATTAAACATAAACTTAATGGACACACGTGAGTGGATAGACACAAAAAGTAACTCAGCGGGTCAGGGAGCTTCTCAGGAGGAATGGAATAGGTAATGTTTCGCGTCGAGACCCTTAATCAAACTCCACCCGAAACGTTACCTATCCCTTTTCTCCAGAGATGCTGTCTGACCCGCTGAGTTACCCCAGCTTTCTGTGTCGAACTTCGGTTTAAACCAACATCTGCAGTTCATTCCTACACATGTGAGTGGATTATATTTCTGGGGGTAATGGAGAAAGGCAATGCGAGCAAACTAACTGAACATCAAATCTAAATTCTCCCAGGGCACTAGCCTTAAGAGGACACATCTGCCCCACGGATAACACAGCGTGCAACGCGTAAACCTGCTGCTTCACAGAGCAATCATCCAGGTTCGATTCTGACCTCTAGCGCTCACTGTGTATGGTTTGCACATTCTACCTGAGCCTGCGTGAGATTCCTCCAGGTGCCACGGTTTCCTCCCACATCCCAAAGACGTGTACGTGTGTAGGTTAATAGGCCTCTGCAAAATTGCCCCTGGTGTATAGGGCGTGGACGCATAAATGAGATGACATGGCACAGGCTGTTTGTCTCAACGGTCAGCGTGGATTTGTGAGACAGACAATCTGTTTCCATGCTGTATCTTTCAATCAACGTATTACTGTGAAACTCCTCCTAGTGAATGGAAGGAAGTTTGTGTTTATGGGCATGTGAGAGAGGATTGGTTACAGAATAATAACAAAAAATGGGGATGGCTCCCACAGCTACTTTACAGCTGTAACTACAGTCGCACAGCTGAGTGTGTTGGCTGTGTGATTACCCTGATTTGTCAAACAACCCTATTGCCCAAATCTTGCATTGGTGCCTTAAAGGCTTCGCTAAGAGTTTTCTCGAGCTATAAGACACGGTACATATTTCCCACAGAGTTAGTATTAACCTTGAAGATAGACGTACAAAGGTTGGAGTAACTCAGCGTGACAAGTAGCATCTCTAAATAGAAGGAACGGGTGCCATTTCGAGTCGAGACCTTTCTGAATAATGTATCTATCTTCGGTGTAAACCAGCATCTGCAGTTCCTTCCTACTATTAGCCTTTATCGTCAGAGGGCTGTAAGAAGGAAGTTTGGTGTAGAACTTTTATTTGCAGATGGTGCGTGTGAAGCCCATCCTCTTGGATGTTGCAGTGAGCAAATGGACGATGGCCTGGAACTATAAATATTCACAAACGTAAATGTGCCTGCGCATTGCATCTCACCTGTTGAGGCTTGGATGACCTTGCATTTGAGCGCAATTCATTGGACTGGACAAATTTTCATTTATTCTGAAAATAAACCTCAATACCGTTGGACATTCATTGGAGTGGCGATGCAACATTGCCAGCAAAAAGGTAAGAACCCGTCAGAGTCATGTGTTTAGTTCTGTTGCAGACGCGTTGATCGAGGTCAGGGTTTCCCCAACTTTTTTTTCGTCCCGTTTACCCCCGGCAGCTTTTCGAAAGTAAATGTACCCCCACCCTGTTTTGTTCAGTAATTTGAGTTCACATTTCTACCACAATAAAGCAACCGACAAAGAGGAAAATGTAAAATACTGTAATAACGTTATTATGTTAAGTTCAAATAACAATAATAATAGCACATAACAATGTTATTTCACTTATTTATGAACAACTAATAATGAACAGAGGGTACACAAAATGCTGGAGAAACTCAGCGGGTGCAGCAGCATCTATGGAGCGAAGGAAATAGGCAACGGTTCGTTGCAACGAAACGTTGCCTATTTCCTTCGCTTCATAGATGCTGCTGCACCCGCTGAGTTTTTTCCAGCATTTTTATGTACCCTGGATTTTCCAGCATCTGCAGTTCCTTCTTAAACATAATAATGAACAGATACCGGTATACTAAAACCAAGCACAGTCAGTCAATGAAAACACATCCATCCAGAATCAACACATTTACCCCCTGGGTTGGCGAAATTTACCCTTGGGGGTCAATTAAGCCCAAGTTGGGAACCCTTGATCTACATCATGCATTGCATGTCACTAGGAGACATATGCAAGATGCAGATTTCTATGGGAATTCAAACATGAGGGGAGTGTTCCACAGGTCCTCTTGGTTGAATGAATCGAACCCTATTGAGGTTAAAAAAAAAAAAAACATGTTGCTCCCCATATTCCTACACTGCGATCTCAAGTCAGCTCTCAGGAGTTGATGGTTGAGGGGAACGTTGCCACAGATTGAAGAATGGTTCGCTGTAGTTATCAAAGTCAGCCTCTGAACACGATTAGGCTTGCAGCATCGGTCAAACCGGTCTTCTCGGAGGTGAACTATGAGATTGTGGAATCGTGACTGGAGCTTTTTGCGGTCACGATTTGCGCTGGCGCCTTTTTGCGCGTATTCTGCAAATCACAACAACCAAAATCACCGCCAGTCGTGTGTTCACATTTCCACTTGTTCTTATTTCTTTCAGTCCAAAACTCACTTGAGTGATTTCTGATTCAGTGGCAAACGTGAAAATAATGGAATGGAACAGTCGACACTTGCTAAACTTGAACTAATTATACCTCGGCCTCTGCTGTACTACCCCCCAAATCTCCCTTACAAACATTGATGCGAAATCAAGCCTCATCCCCACCCTTTTCTCTAGTAAAAGCTGGAAAACATTCTCATAAATAGTTTGCAAATAAATACGACTTACGCAAACGTTTTAAACGCTTAAATGCAAGTAAATTATCACAAAAGGAATGCATTATTATATTGAAATAAATAAAATAATTCAACATACCTTAAACAGTCAGACTTGGTTAAAATATTAACCGAAGGAAAATCATTTTTAAAATTTTAGTTTGCCTATTGGTGTTGATCCCCTTGAAACATACGTTCTACCGTCAGAGATTGCTGCCATTTATCCGCATCGAGCCGCTTTATCTGAGCTGATGCCTCTGACCCTCGGCACTCAAAGAACGTAGAGCATCTCAGCCCCTTTGACACCCAATGTCAGTGCATGATGCCAGGTTAAATTAATCGCCACTTCTTTTCAAAGAACGGAAGGCATGGCTTTAAGATCAAAAGTGGAAAGTTTAAAGAAGATGCGCGGGGAATTTTTTTTTACACAGACCATGGAGGTATCTAGAATGTAACTTTTTCACACAAAGGGTGGTGGGTGTTTAGAACAAGCTGCCAGAGGAGTTAGTTGAGGCTGGGACAATCCCATCGTTTAAGAAACAATTAGACAGGTACATGGATAGGACAGGTTTGGAAGGATATGGACCAAGCGCATGCAAATGGGACTAGTGTAGCTGGGACATGTTGGCCGCTGCGGGAAAGTTAGGCCGAAGGGCCTATTTCCACATTGTATCACTCTATGACTCTAAACGAAGTTACTTTGGCAGAAACATGGACCTGAGTAAAGTACATGCCCCAGCAAGGAGGAATGTTCAACCTACCACACCCCACATATAGAGGCATAGAGTACAGAAACAACTCCTTCGGCCCAATTTGTCAATGTCGACCGAAATACCCGATCTAAGCTAGTCCCACCTGTCGGCGTTTGGCCCGCAACCCTCTAAACCATTTCATGTACCTGCCCAAATGTATTTTAAAAGTTGTTATAGTACATGCCTCAATTACCTCCTTTGGCAGCTCGTCCCACATACCAACCACCATCTGTATACAATTTTGCCCCTCCGATTTTTCCCCTCACATCTTTAACCTATACTCTTTGGTACTTGATTCCTCTATTCTACGTACAGTGTGCATTGACTCTGTCTATGTCCCTCATTTTTGAATAAGATCAGCCCTCAGCTTCCTGCGCAGCAAGGAATAAACTTCCAGCCTGCCCAACCTGCAAATCAAAGAGAATCCAACTGGAACATTAATATCGGCATCAGATGGGATCTACGGCGGTATCCAATGCCTCATTTTGCAATCAGCAGGTCATGGGAGGGTTTTTTAACAATGGCATCGGCTTTAAAATATTTATTTCAGTGCCTAGCTTTGACAGAACGGTGCATAATGGTGGTGGTCGTGGGTGGATTAGTGGCAGAAGGGGAAGGGAGATGGCCCCGATAGACTATAGCATATAATGACGTTTCGAGATGTTTTCGAACACCCATTATTGGAAAAATGCAAGAATGAGAGAGGCTGGATATTTAATCAACCTCTTCAGCTCCTCTCTGAATTTACTCTGGGTCATGGCATAAGTGCCCGTGTTGATGCAACAGCTCAGAAGAAGTAACATGTTCCCGCTTTCTTCCAGTATAAACTTGGGGTCACTGAAATCAAAACCAGTGAAATAACCACCGTCAGTAATCCGCACATACACAATATTCACAACGTAGGTCGTCCATAACAGGATGAAGTTTCCGGATATAAGGAACAATAATAGTATCGACTTCCTGCGACTTTCCATCTCCGGGTCGTTCTGTTTGTCCCCGCTGTTACCACCCCGGAGTCTTTTGCGGGCTCTGCTGGACGCCAGAATGAACCGGACTGTCAGAGCATTGAACAGTACAATCAGGAGGAACGGGATACAAGGAGTTAAAACGCGATCGAACCAGTCGAAACCTGTCCACGCAGCTGAAGCATAAAACACCGACTTTATTCTGCAAAACCAGGGTATCTTATTAATCACATATAGAGGTTCGTATACAAAGTACCACGGGATGTTTTTTAAGCAACCCACAGCGCAAACTATACTTATGACCATACGCGCCGTTCTCCCAGTGCAGTACTTGGTTTTCAGATCCTGGCAACAAATGGCTACGAATCGATCGAATGTAAAAGCAACGGTTAACCAGACGGAACAGTCTCTTGACGAATAAATGAGAACGGTGCTGATACTGCAGGCGGGAGTGATGGACAGGAAACTCACCGGCATATAAATACCGTTCATTGGATTCAATATCAGAGCGGTGATTACAACCAAGAGGTCGGTGACAGCCATGGACACCAAGTACCGACTGATACACTTGGAGAGCCCGCACTTCCCTTGGGGCAAGATCACAATGGACAAAAGGTTGGCTGTTTTGAAAGAAGGAGAGAGTAAATATTAAGGAAACACATGATCCGAGATTAGAGCATTTGTCAACAACTTTTTTAAAGACAGTGATCCTATCACGGTTGGCCCTAACTCTCTACATTTCTCAAATTTCAAGTTGCATTTCCAAAAGATTTAATCATCATAATCAATCATAATCATACTTTATTAGCCAAGTATGTTTTGCAACATACGAGGATTTTGATTTGCCATACAGTCATACTAATAAACAGCAACAAAACACACAAAAATACATTTTAACATAAACATCCACCACAGTGAATCCTCCACATTACTCAATGTAATCGAAGGCGAAAAAGGGTTCAATCTCTTCCCTTCGTTGTCTCCCCGCGGTTGGGGGCCTCGAGCCTTCCGTCGACGGGACTCTCGCAGGACAATTGTACGGTATATTGTCTTTAATCGGAACTTGCAAATTTGCAAATTACATCAATGTTCCAAAAGCCAGCAATGAGATACCTGGTCAATTGAAGTACTTGTAGGAATACCGAGATTGGTAGTCCGTGACGGTAGAATTCCCTTCATTTCTCCCATTCATTTAACTCCTTGTTTGATTCCTGCACACTGGTAATGTCGCATTGAGCGAAAGAGAAAGTGTGTTTCATTTATTCTGATACTTCTCATTAGAACACATCATAAATCTGAATCCCTTTCCCCAATCGCGGACATATACCCTATTCTCAGGGAAAGTTCTCCATCGCCGGATACAATATCTTGAGTTCCTCGTATGACCTTAGCAGCGAGTGCGAATCTTAAAACAGGCAATTTTTTCCACCTCCGATCCAACCTGCTGGAAATGCAACTCCAGTGAAAACACATTAACTTCTGATTATGTTCCCCGGTGAACTGGAAAACAAACCAGCAAGTGCACGGAACACGCCACGGCGATCACATTGTTCAAACTAAGCGTTAGAATTAACCATATAACATATAACCATATAACAATTACAGCATGGAAACAGGCCACCTCGGCCCTACAAGTCCGTGCCGAACAGATTGAAGTCCGTGCCGAATTGAACTCCGAACAAAGAAAACACACAGACCGGTGGAATTAAACAGCGCGGGGTCAAAAGTAGCTTCTGCTGCGGGGCCCGCGGTGCGACAGTACCGTTGCAGAGAACCACTCCAATGGATAAAAATGAGAAACGTCGCTGAAGTGAAGATCCACACGTACAGAAATTCCACAAAGTTCTGTGGGATAAAAGTTAGCCAGTCTCAGTCATGAACCCTAAACTAGGTCGTACAAACAACATAGAGATTCGCTTAGCATTCAGTTCCTTGTTATCTTGGAGGGTGGAAGGTTGTTAATAAATGTACAGGAGCAACTGGATGTCGTCAATTCTAGAGGACTATAACCTGCGTCAAATCGCAACGATGGAAGAAAGGATAGGAATAGTGTTGGATCCACGGAATGGTTATGCATTTAAATGGACATGCCTGTGAATTGACGAAAATTGATGTTTTATCGTTTAGCCTATGATTTATAATTACAATATTTTTTTAAGTTTCAAGGAAAAAAACTCCCCATTGGGAGTATTACAACTTGTGCAACTTAACAGCAGAAAGAAGAAACCGGAAAGTAAACGGATTTTCTCAAAATTTGATATACTATTATACTCTGACCACGGTTTGTCTAAATTTCATTTGAAAAACACGTCTTCTGCAGCAGAACCTTATATTTGCCCAACATGTTGGTTGGATACAACTTCGACTCCGCGATTAATGACATTAGATTGAATACCATGATCACAAATCAAGGCTAGAAGTGCTTTGAACTCGGATCAATAGGAGGTACAGCGTCGCAGTGAAAATCTTGGAAAGACAACACAATGTTTCGACCGCAGTCGCAGTCACTTAATTCAGGGACTGGATTTTCGGAATTTTCAGGCGGTAACTGTGAACGAAAAGAAACGCTTCATATGGTTCCTACACATAACTTGTATAACCTCAGAGAGGAAGGCGCCCCTGAAAGGAAACTTTTAGAAAACGTGAGTATCATCCGCCACTGAATCCTGTCATTAATCGAAAAATGATCTTCATAAACTATTCGCAATAATCAAATACGTTCGGATCTTTTGACCACCGTTGTTTAACATATGAATACGTTGCCGTAATAACTCACCCGGAATACCGACGGTAGCGAAAATTGGATAGTAGATGGCGTAGAAAGGACTGGTTTTAGCTCCAGGCATTCTTTGGAAGAGTTATTGGCCTTTGCTCAATCAGTCCACCGGTCGGTGTTCTGTGAGGCTTCAACACCGTCATTTATTTAGCGCTTCGCGCTAACCTCCAAGGGGACAATTAGATGTCGAGAAGTTTCATGTGTCACCTTCACTTGAACAAACATATTGTGTCATTTGATTCTCCATAATGTTTGCGCAATCACGTCACACGGGCTGAAAGCTAAATTGAATTATGTTAATAGACAAATCCAGTGGTGACTAAATAGTATGAATTTGGAAAGGGGGTGCCACAAAGGGGAAAGGAAAATCAAGGACATAGTTTGAACATCGTTTTTTTCAAAATGGAAGCTATATGTGGCCATTCATATTCAGTGGCTTCTCAAGTTACCGAGGGGCCCAATTCTGGATCCACAGAATGCAACGAATGCAGCAGGCTGGTGGGTTGGTAGCTTGGGGGATGACATAGAAACATAGAAAATAGGTGCAGGAGTAGGCCATTCGGCCCTTCGAGGCTACACCGCCATTCAATATGATCATGGCTGTTCATCCAACTCAGACGCACTCTATCCCTTCAATTGGACTCGAGGCTCGCTATGCCAAACTAAATATCCATTCTCAATTCCGATGGGTTATAGGCAAGAATATATCGCACTTCTTCAACAAGCCTTTGAAATCAGAATAATAGCGTTCCCCATGTACATCTGGTAATCTTTTTTCAAATGTTCAAAAGTCCAAATGCTTGTTTATTGTCATGGCTGCAAGAGGACCAGGGCTGGGAACTGAATAGTCCAGGATATACAGTACGTCCTATCGAAAAGACAGACAGGTGGGCAGAGGGTGTGGGGTAGCTCTGTTGGTGAGGAATGAAATTCAGTCCCTTGCGAGGGGCTACATAGAATCAGGAGATGTAGATTCAGTATGGATAGAACTGAGGAATTGTAAGGGTAGAAATACCCTAATGGGAGTTGTCTACAGCCCCCCAAACAGTAGTCTGGATATAAGGTTGAATCAAGAGTTAAATTTGGCATGTCGTAAAGGTAACGCTACGGTTGGTATGGGAGATTTCAACGCAGGTAGACTGGGACAATCGGGTTGGTATTGGACACCAAGAAAGGGACTGCTTCCGTAATGGATTCCTAGAGCCGCTGTACTGGAGCCTACCACGGAGACAGCAATTCTGGATTTAGTGTTGCGTAATGAACCGGATTTGATAAGGGAACTCGAGGTAAAAGAGGTAGTGACCATAATATGATAAGTTTTAATCTACAATTTGAGAGGGACATGTGAAAATCGGAAGTATCAGTATTCCAATTGAACAAATGGCACTATGGAGGCATGAAGGAGGAGCTGGCCAAAGTTGACTGGAAAGATGTCCTATCAGGGATGACAGTGGAACAACAATGGTAGGTATTATTGGGAATAATAAAGAAGGTGCGGGATCAGTTCATTCGAAAGAGAAATAAATATTCCAATGGGAGTAAGGGGCGACCTTGGCTGACAAATAAAGTTAAGGACAGTGTAAAAATAAAAAAAAAGGTATATAATAGCAAAGATGAGCGGGAAGCCAGGGGATTGGCAAGAAAATGTAAGAGCAACAGAAGATAACTAAAAGACAATGCGGGGAGAAAAGATGAGGTACGAAGGTAAGCTTGTCAAGAATAGAAAGGATGACAGTAAAAGCTTCAGTAGATGTGTGAAGAGGAAAAAATTAGTTAAGACCAAAGTTGGACCCTTGAAGACTGAAACGGGTTAATTTATTATGGGGAACAAGGAAATGGCCGACGAGTTGAACAGGTACTTTGGATCCGTCTTTTCTAAGGAAGACACAAACAATCTCCCTGATGTAAGAGTGGCCAGAGGATCTAGGGTAACAGAGGAACTGAACGAAATTCACATTAGGCAGGAAATTGTGTTGGGTAGAATGCCCTGATGGTCTGCATCTCAGGGTACTTAAGGAAGTGACTCGAGATATCGTGGACGCATTGGTGATTATTTTCCAATGTTCTATAGATTCAAGATCATTTCCTGTGGATTGGAGGGTAGCTAATGTTATCCCACCTTTTTAAGAAAGACGGGAGGGAGAAAACAGAGAATTATAGACCAGTAAGCCTGACACCGGTGTTGGGGAAGATGCTGGAGTCAATTATAATACAAGAAATAGCAACACATTTGGAGAGCAGCAGCCGGATCGGTCCGAGTCAGCATGGATTTACGAAGGGGAAATCGTGCTTGACTAATCTTCTGGAATTTTTTGAGGGTATAACTGGGAAAATTGACAAGAGAGTGCCAGAGGATGTAGTGTGCCTGAAGTTTCAGAAAGCATTTGATAAGGTCCCACATAGGAGATTAGTGTGCAAAATTGGAGCACATGATATTGGTGGTAGGGCACTGACATGGATAGAAAATTGATTGGCAGACAAACAGGAAACAAAGAGTAGCGATTAACGGGTCCCATTCAGAATGGCAGGCAGTGACTAGTGGGGCACCACAAGGCACGGTGCTGCGACCGCAGCTATTTATAATGTACATTAAAGATTTAGATGAAGGGATTAAAAGTAACATTAGCAAATTTACAGAAGACACAAAGCTGGGTGGCAGTGTGAACTGTGAGGAGGATACTACGTTGATGCAGGTTGACTTGGACAGGTTGGGTGAGTGGGCAGATGCATGGCAGATGCAGTTTAATGTGGATAAATGTGAGGTTATCCACTTTGGTGTTAAAACAAGAAGGCAGAGTATTATTTGAAGAGTCAAGTTGGGAAAAGGGGAAGTACGAGATATGGGGGATCCTTGGTCATCAGTCACTGAAAGTAAGCATGCGAGTACAGCAGGTAGTACAGCATGCGGGTACAGCAGGTATGTTGGCCTTCATAATAAGAGGAGTTGAATATAGGAGCAAAGAGGTCTTCTACAGTTGTACAGGGCTATAGTGACCACAACTGGAGTATTGTGTGGAGTTTTGGTCTCCAAATTTGAATACGTTTATTGGCCAAGTATTCACATACATTGAATTTGATTTGGGAATTTGAGGCCGGACATTCTTGCTAGTGAGGAAGTACAGCGCAGGTTCACGGGGTTAATTCACGGGATGGCGTGACTGTCATATGTTGATAGCATGGAGCGGCTGGGTTAGTATACTCTGGAATTTAGAACGATGAAAGGGGATCTTATTGAAACATATATGATTATTAAGGGTTTGGACATGCTAGATGCAGAAAGCAAGTTCCCGATGTTGGGGGAGTCCAGAACCAGGGGCACAGTTTAGAAATAAGTGGTAAGCCATTTAGAACGGAGATGAGGAAAAAGATTTTCACACAGAGGGTCGTGAATCTGTGGAATTCTCTGCCTCAGAAGGCAGTGAGGGCCAATTCTCTGTCTGCTTTCAAGAGAGAGTTGGATAGAGCTCTTAAAGATAGCGGAGTCATGGGATATGGGGAAAGGGCAGGTACGGCTACTGAGTGTGGATGATCAGCCATCATCACAGTGAATGGCCGTGCGGGCTCAAAGTGTCGAATGACCTACTCCTGCACTTATTGTCTATTGTCTGTTGTCTATTATGCAGCAATTAAGGTACAGTGAAACTCGAATTACCATACAGCCATACTAAAAAAATCACCAAGACAAGACACTCAACTACATAAAAGTTAACATATCATCCACCAGAGCGAATTCCCCACATTCCTCACTGTGATGGAAGGCAATAAAGTCTAATCTTCTTCCTCTTTATTCTCCCGCGGTCGGGGCAATCGAACCAACCGCAGTCGGGGCGATCGAAGCTCACGCAGCCGCCGATCGAACCTCCTGCGTCGGGGCGGTCGAAGCTCCTGCAGCTTGGAGCTCCCGAAGTCGGTCTCTATCCACGATGTTAACGTCCGCAGGCTCACGCGGTTGGAGCTCCCGAAGTGAATCTCCAGCAAGAATCCGCCAACCTACGGTGTTAGGCCGCAGTGCGGACGGAGATTCGATACGGAAAAAAATCCATCTCCGTCCGCACTGGTCGAGGTAAGAGATTAAAAAAAAACGTTTGTGGCAACGAATTCCATTGAAGCACTACCCTATGACAAAACAAATTTCTCCTCATCTCCTTCCTAAAGGAACGTCCCTCAGATCTGAGGCTATGATCCCTGGAATTAGATTTTCCCACTAGTGGAAACATCCTCTCCACATCTATCCGAGAGAAGTAAGGTGAATGAATGCTACGGTGAATGATGCCGCTACAGCATTTGTGTTACAGTTGATATCAAGATACATTTACCAGATTGATGAAATCTATGCGTTCTATTCATCGAGGAGAGGCGGTGAGGAGTGGCGATTTTCTGTGCCCTTTTATGCACTCCACACATCCGCCAAGCACGAATTTGAAATGTACATGGGTTGCCATCAAGAATGATCTCGTTTGGCATCTCTGCTACATTCCTGTGTACTATGTGAATATCATACAACCCTGCTGTTCTCACCTATTTGGTGCCTGCATTCTTCGGTTCTTGACGCCAATATCGCATGCTGGTGATGATGGGAGAATGCGAATCCGGAGCAAAACTCAAAGTGCTAGAGTAATTAAGTGGATCAAGCAACATCTATTCGGGTTATGGATAAGCAACATTTCTGGCCGGGATCCTTCTTCACAATGAATATGGGGCTGGTGATGGAACCTATGTGGCAGAAACTGAGAAGGATGAGCAAATGATTGTGGATGCTAATATGGGAGACGGTGTCAATTAGGTGAACTACCTCTGTTTGCATTTCGTCGAGCTTCAGACGGGATTTCATTCAGACGGGAAAAGACATTCATTTTAAATTTTAGGTAATTACGGTATGGTAACAATTCCTCTCAACTCGTGGAATGAGTCCACGAAACATCTCGCAAAACAAAATCTAGGTTTAGATTTAGACGGCCATTATTTGGTCATTTTACCTAGTACAATAAGCGGATATATCAGCGCATCCTTCAGCTCCTTTCTGAAGCTCCTTTGAGTTACCGCGTAAATAAACGTATTAGTACAGGAATTCAATAACTGAAGCATGTTGGCACTTTCTTGCAGTATAAATTTGGGATCACTGTATCCGGCAATTGGAACATTATTCGTAACCCGTTCGTAACAAAATTGTACAACATATGTCATCCACAAGAGGATGAAACTACCCGAGATAGCAAAAAGTAAAATAATAGACTTCTTCCGGTTCTCCATCTCTGGATCACTTTGTTTATCTCCGTTGCTCTGCACCCGAAGCCTCCTGCGTGCTTTACTCGCCGCTCGAATGAATCTGACAGTCAGAACATTGAGCAGAAGTATCAAAACAAACGGTGCGCACGGGGTCAAAATGCGATCGAACCAGTCAAATGCTCTCCATAATGGTGAAGTGTAGCGGATTTCCTTAAGTCTGCAATACCAGGGAACGCCATTGATTACAAGAATGGGCTCGTGTATAAAGTACCAGGGCACGCTCTTTAAACTTCCCAGTGCACACACCGATGTTATAACCACAACCGCCGTCCTCTCGGTGCAATATTTTGTTTTCAGCTTCTGGCAACAAATGGCCACAAATCGATCAAAAGTGAAGGCGACTGTCAACCAGACGGAGCTGTCCCTGGATGCATAAATTAAAGCGATGGAGAGACTACACACAGGTGTAATGGACAGGAAGCTCCCTGGGAAATAAATCGCAGGGATCCGGTTTAATAAAACAGCGGTGATAATGACTAGCAGATCGGTCGCCGCCATCGACACCAGGTACTTAGTTATACATCTGGAGAGTCCGCACCTCCCTCTGGAAAGGATCGCGATGGCCATTAAGTTAACTATAAGAAGAAACAGAAAGAGAGATAAAGTATGATCAAGTAGATATTGCTAGTCTGGTCTGTGGAGCGATAAAAATTGTGCTAAGATCTAAGTGTCAAAGGATTAGATTCGGGCGAATGAGAAACCAGGTTTACGTTTTTATTTAATTATTTATTTTGAACAGAATAAAAGAATAAAAAGCAAGTGTGAAACAGCATACAAAAAACAAAACAAGAATATTTATAAAATGTCATAAACAATATCTATAAATAAATGAAAACGTATGTGTCCGAAAAGTAGCAGGAAGAAGCCAAAGCTTATTAATTCCCACGCCTTATTCAACTGCTCATAATTATCTTATACAAATCTAACAGCTGTATGTACACCACGTGTACACCAGCAGCCATATGTACACCAAATTGTTTACATTTATACACTACTCAAATATTCACAACGCCATACAATAAAGAGATAAAAAAAGAAAAAAGAAATGATAAACCCCTCATATACTATACAGTATCTTAGTCATATACAACCCATCACCCTATAATCACCCCTCCCAATACAACTAATATAACAAATATCCCACTCACAATCATCTATCTTCATCCCAGTATCCTTTAAAAAAAAGCGTTTAATACGGAGATCAACATTGAATAACACTGGAAGTTTCAAATTAACACAGGTAATTGAGTCGCTGTGTTGAATCACCAATACTTGGAGGAGGGATTAAAAAAAAGTACAGTGGAATTAGCATATTTGAGAGCCACCATTTGCTCGGCTGGACGCAAGGTAGACGAACGAGCATTGGAATAATCATTGGGCGTCCAGATACGTTCTCAGTCTAGGAATGCCTGAGGCCTCCAATGTAGTTTCGATAAATGTACCAGAGCGGCTAACAACAGTTAGAATCGTTAAATGTGGGGATATTATGGAATGACGGGCTGTGCTACGGATTTAAATTGAACAATATTGTGGAGGTTAAAATAGGTAGTGATAGTCTGGTGAAACATCATCTCCGTGTCATATGTGAGAATTCAAGGATTTGGCGGGAAATTAACGCAATATAGTGGCACAGTTGATAGATTAGCGACCTCACGAACGTCGAAAACCCGGGCGCGTTCATAACCAAGCGTGTTATCGGTGTGGAGTTTGCACCTTCTCCCCGTCCGTACTTTTCGCCGGTACTCCAATTTCCTCCCAAACTGGACAGAATAATAGGTTGGCGGGTTAACCGAGCACAATTGTCCCTGGGTGGTCATAAGGATGTGGAGATAATATTAAATGGGATTCATAAAAATGGCTGACGGAGGACTCGTTGAATGAGGGACCTGTTTGGATTTGACATCTCTGTAGAAAATCGATAGCTAAATAATCCAATTTGAAATGGCGTTACTAAGAAAACAAGAGCACGGTTTATTTAGGTTAATACAATTATTTGTTATGTGAAACAATTTGATTTTTCATATATGTGCAGAAAGGAACTCCAGATGCTAGTATATACCTAGTATAGACACAATGTGTTGCATTAACTCAGCAGGTCAGGCAGCAGCTCTGGAGAAAAAGGATGAGCAACATTTCAGTTCGGGCCCTCTTCAGACGCATGGTTTTGGTAAGGAGAACTGGGATGATAAGAAGACTGTGTTCCTCACGCTTGTCTTGCATCGTATTTCCTTGACATTTTGCACCTTACGGACGGTTTGAAAATATTCGAAATTTTTGAAAATGTCTGCATTAGAATGTTTGAAGCCGGGTTAATATTCACACCAGATACGTAAAGCTTGGAGTACAAGCTAGTGTGAAGCTCACGTGGAACTCATTGCTGGGAACTTGACAGATTACATTTAGCTTTACTCATCCGATTATCCGACTCACATTAAACGACAACAATATTTTTTTTAAACAGTGCTTAGACGCTTTATACGAGGAGCGAATTCTCATTAACATCGTTATATAATTATGAATAACATTAGAAGCATTTCAATACAGCTTAAGGCATGAATTACTTTCGTGTCACAATGTATTAATAATCTTCCCCTCGAATCGCCCACCTGCTCTAAC
Organism: Leucoraja erinaceus; assembly: GCF_028641065.1. Classification (NCBI taxonomy): domain Eukaryota; kingdom Metazoa; phylum Chordata; class Chondrichthyes; order Rajiformes; family Rajidae; genus Leucoraja; species Leucoraja erinaceus. Next base: position 44,145,036 of record NC_073391.1, on the reverse strand, counting down.
AGGGACCAAGACTGGACCGAGTGAACAGTGAACCAGTTACTGCAACCGGCTGACCCGTGAAACAGGAGGTACATTTAAAAGCTTTTCTCGATGTTTATGAACCAGTCGCCTTCTTCCATTCCGCGCCATTGTCAGGACTCCGCGTGAAACTAAACCAAGGCCATTTATCCTGAGGCACTGAAGTACAAATAACAATTCTTGTCATCCACCAACTAGAGCGCCCAACAACAAGTTCTCGAGGAAACACACTTCAGTGAATAACAAGGTCTCGGGGTTCACCTGGAATTGCACAAGCTGCAAGGGCCGTGTAGTAAACGGCGTACACCGGACCTCGAGGCGGAGCGTGCATTTCTGAGAGAGCGAAGTCTTCCCTTTATCACACATTCAGTCTACTCGACATTCGTATCACCCCTCATTATATCTCATCCAAATCTCCAACTCCCCCCAACCCTCAATTCCTGAGAGGTGCAATTAGATAATAGCTTTATTTATCCACTGGATTCAGACAATCCTCTGAGTAGGTTACATCACAGCTTATTATATTCACGAGACAAACATAATATTGCAACCAATTTGACTTTCATCTTTGATGTCGCGAAATCGCATGTAAAGGGCGTTTGCAACATACGTCGAAACATAGAAACATAGAAAATAGGAGCAGGAGTGGGCCATTCGGCCCTTCGAGCCGGCACCGCCATTCAGTATGATCATGGCTGATCATCAAACTCAGTATCCTGTACCTGCCTTCTCTCCATACCCCTTGATACCTTTAGCCACAAGGGCCACATCTAACCCCCTCTTAAATATAGCCAATGAACTGGCCTCAACTGCCTTCTGTGGCAGAGAGTTCCAGAGATTCACCACTCTCTGTGTGAAAAATGTTGTTCTCATCTCGGTCCTAAAGGTTTTCCCCTTTATCCTTAAACTTTGACCCCTTGTCCTGGACTTCCCCAACATCGGGAACAATCTTCCTGCAGCGAGCGAACGTTATCCACAATGAGCTGTATCTGGCCTCACTGAGCTGTGTCAGCCTTACCGACAGTCTTGTCAAAGGTTAAGTTAAAGAACCCTCAACACTTCGGTGTTTCTGGATCAGTAGCTTATATGTACTATGTTATGTTACTTCATTACTACTCCAGCAGATTATCCGTTTAGTGTTTGTAAAAATGGCACAGTAACATTCATGTAAATTCGCTGAGTTTAAAATAAGCTACATGGTAATATCGGGGTGTTATTGAAACGAGCTGATCAATGGTAGATGCAGTTTAATCTAGATAAATTCGTGGTTTTTCATTTTGAATGCCAACGTAGCTAGAACATAAAAAACGAATGTTCCGGCCTTATTGTCGAACTGCTGAACCTTGGAGGTAGAAGCAGAAGTGGATGAAGTTGTTAAAAAATGGTAATTTCTTACCCCGTAAGCAGAGGTATTGGTCTTCATTAGTTGGGGGCCTGCATACAAGAATAGGGAAGTTATGCTTCAATTTTTATAGAACATAGTTCAGACTTCCGCTGTAGTCCTGCATGCGGTTCAGGCTGCGTGGAAAGTGTGGAAGACAGTTCGGAGGAGATTAACCAGGGTGTGGCCCGGGCTGGAGCGTTTCAATTATGAGGAGACACTGGATAATGTTAACCATATAACCATATAACAATAGCACGGAAACAGTTCGCCCGAGAGAGAATGCCGAACAAATGTTTTTTCCCCTTAGGTGGCACTCGGACACGGTTCCTTTCTCATCCATATGCCTACAAAACATGATACCAATGTTTGGGTTGTCCTCGGCAAGAAGGTAAATGCCCCTAAACTTCTGTCCCTTAGAAGCGACATAGAATTTGGGGTAAAGGTAAGCCCGAGATTGAGGTACATGGACAAAACATCTGTTGGGTTGTCCTCGCCAATGGTCAATGCAGTTAGGCAACATAGATTTGTATAACAGATTTACATGGAATCCGATGGAGGCCTTTTCACCCAGAGATTTGTATATTCGAGTGCCTGAAAGACTGGTGATAACAGAGTCTTTAATAGACTGGTGATAACGGAGCACTTGCACCGCGGTATGTGTGTGGGACAAGCATTGGATAATGAAGGCGACAAGGACGGGTTCCCTACTAGTCAGCGTGGATGTGGTTGGAACATCTAAGGATGTGCGATGAATTGATAGAAGTATGTACAGTTATGAGAGCCGTAGACCAGGGTAGGGAACCGTCAGAGGAGGAAAGTGTAAAGGCCAATTCCAAAGCAAGTTCTTTTCACAGAAAGTGGTGGATGCCTGGAAAAAGCTGCCAGGGGGAGAGTGGTAGAAGCAGATACGATAGCAACTTTTCAGAGGCGGACAGGCGGGCGCATTCATTTGCAGGAAAAGAGGAACGCTGATCATGTGTATGGTTAAAAATAGTTAATAATAATAATAATAATACATTTTACATATGGGCGCCTTTCAAGAGTCTCAAGAACACCTTACAAAAATTTAGCAGGTTGAGGAAAAACATGTAAGGGGAATGAAATAAATAGTAGAGACATGACTAGTACACAAAGTAAATACAGAATTCAATACAAAACACAGTATGAGGCAATTAATGCACAGATGAAAAGGGACGGCACGTGGGGCTAAGGATAGGCAGAGGTGAAGAGATGGGTCTTGAGGCGGGACTGGAAGATGGTGAGGGACACGGAATTGCGGATCAGTTGGGGGAGGGAGTTCCAGAGCCTGGGAGCTGCCCTGGAGAAGGCTCTGTCCCCAAAACTGCGGAGGTTGGACTTGTGGATGGAGAGGAGACCAGCTGATGTGGATCTGAGGGACCGTGAGGGTTGGTAGGGGGAGAGGAGGTCAGTGAGATACTGGGGGGGGGGGGGGGAGATGGTGGTGGGCTTTGTAGGTGAGGATCAGGATTTTGTAGGTCATCCGGTGGGAGATGGGAAGCCAGTGAAGTTGTTTGAGGACTGGAGTGATGTGATGCCAGGATTTGGTGTGGGTGATGTTAGATTGACTTCATGGTCTTCATGGTCACTGCAGGCACGGTGGGCCAAAAGGCATGTTCCTTTGCTATCCTGCTCTATGTTACAGAGTCATAGAGTGATACAGTGTGAAAACAGGCTCAACTTGTCCACATGTCCCAGCTACACGAGTCACACCAGCCCGCGTTTGACCCATGTTCTACAGAACGATTTAATAGTTTCCACACTACGAATCACAGGAGCTGGCAGGCACCCCAAACAAGTAGTTAAGTAGACACTCTGCTTTTTACTCGATGTTGCGAAGGGATGTAAAGATAGGGAGCTTTTTCCAATTGTACGGGGTGTTGGCGAGGCGGGAGGGGGGGAGGGGTGAGAGGGTGGAGGGGTGAGAAGGGGGCGGTGTGAGAGGGGGGGGGGGGTGAGAGGGGGTATGGATGGGAGGATCGAAGGGGTGAAGGGGGGAGGGGTGAGAGAGGGGGGGGAGAAAAAGCGGGGGAGAAGGGGGTTGTGGAGAAGGGGGTGGAGAAGGGGGGTGGAGATGGGGGGAGAGGATAGGAGAGGGGGGGGGGAGGGGGGAGAGGGGGAGTTGTTACCGAACTGAACTCATTGTAGAATGAATCCATGAGCGGAGCCACTCTGCTGCTCGATTCTAAGTTGTCCCTACATTCCCTCTGGAAGCCTCCTCATCCCCATCAGATGCCGAGTTCCCAGAGCCCTGGTTAAACGCGGGGGCCGCTCACGGTTAAATCTGTGAAAGCGGCCCCATCAGAGACTGTGAGCAGCAGCAGGGTTCACTATAGGAAGGACCATTGCGCCTATTGTAGCGGGTGTCCCTCACCGCCCTTTACCCCGGCCGCCCGTCGGCCTATCTAGCTCTCTCTTGAAAGCATCCAGCGAACCTGCCTCCACCGCCCTCTGAGGCAGAGAATGGCCGACAACTTACAAACTCCGCACCGACAGCACTGGTGGCCAGGATCGTACCGTGGTCTCAGGTGCTGTGAGGCAGCAACTCTACCGCTGCGCCACTGTCCCGCCCCAATATATTTACATATATATTCGTAGTCCAACAGCACACCCGTGGCTCAGGAAATGGCGGCCAGTTACTCGTGCCTGTGTGTGTATCTGCGTGTGTCTGCGAATGTGTGCGTGTGTGTACGTGTATGTGTGTGTGTGTGTTTGCCTGCGAGTGTATGTGTGTGGGTGTGGGTGTGGGTGTATTTGTGTGTGTCTGCGAGTGTGTGTGCGTGTGTGTGTGTGTGTGTGCGTGTGCGCGTGTGTGTGTGTGTGTGTGTAGTGTGTGTGTGTGTGTGTGTGTGTTTTGTGTGGAACCGGTGATGCGTGTGTGTGTACGTGCGTTGCGTGTATGTGTGCGTGTATGTGTGTGTGTGTGTGTGTGTGTGTGAAGCTGCGAGTGTGTGTGTGTGTGTGTGTGTGTGTGTGTGTGTGTGTGTGTGTGTGTGTGTGTGCGTGTGTATCTGCCAGTGTGTGTGCGTGCGTGTCTGTGTGTGTGCGGAGGTTGAGGACTGTGCGATTCTTAATGCTGAGGCGCCAGGGGACGGCGCTGAAAAGAGTGGATATCGTGATTAAATGTCCGAAGGAAGAGGGAGCAAAGGGACAAATGACTGAGAGAGAAAAGAAGGATGAGTGGTCCAAAGGAGGAGGACCGAGGGCGTTAAGAGGGAGTTAGATGTGGCCCTTGTGGCTAAAGGGATCAGGAGGTATGGAGAGAAGGCAGGTACGGGATACTGTTAGATGATCAGCCATGATCATATTGGATGGCGGTGCAGGCTCGAAGGGCCGAATGCCCTACTCCTGCACCTATTTTCTATGGTTCTATGTTTCTATGTTAAGGTGCAAGCGAAAGGTGGGTGGACGGGAGCATCTGGACACTTACCCACCCATGCGTGTGAGTGCATTCATGTGCGAATCATCTCCCACTATGATATTTCTATCTGCCGCCTCCTGCATTGTCGTTACCAAGCTCAACGTAAGCTTGAGAACCAACGCCCTAATTTAGGTCTGTGCATGTTGCAGCCTCCTAGAACTGATTTCGAATTCTCCCGCTCTCTCTCTCTCTCTTTCCGCCTGACTCAGAATTCTGTCGCCAATTTGGATCAGGTTTTCTTATTCGAGTCATCCAGTTTTGTCCGAAGGTCTCAACACACAGCCTCATTATGAAGAACAGGTTACACAGACCAGTAAAAAATAATGAGCCCCATTGCCCCCCATTAATCCTTTGGATTCACCCCATACAAGATATTTTGTAAGTAAGTAAGTAACCAAGTTTATTGGCCAAATATTCGCATACAAGGAATTTGCCTTGGTGCTCCGCCCACAATTAACAACATGACATACAGTGACAGTTGCGAATGACTCAGAAAACACTAAACATTAATAATAATCGGACATTAATGATGAAACACCATTGAACAAGCATGTGAACCAACAAAATATCAGATCAAAGGGAGGCAACAGATGTTTGGCTGTTGAGTAGAGCAACTACTCGTGGATAAAAACTGGTTTTATGTCTGGCTGTGGCAGCTTTGACAATCCGGAGTCGCCTTCCAGAAGGAAGTGATTCAAAGAGTTTTTTGCCAGGGTGAGAGGGGTCAGAGATGATCTTGCCCGCTCGCGTCCTGGCCCTTGCAGCGTACAGTTCATCAATGGAGGGAAGGTTGCAGCCAATAATCTTCTCTGCTGATCGGACGATTCGCTGCAGCCTCCAGGTGTCGTGCTTGGTGGCCGAGCCAAACCGGACCATGATGGAGAATGTGGGAACAGACTCTACAATGGCCGTGTAGAATTGGAGCATCATTGCCTGTGGCAGATTGTGCTTCCTCAGCTGACGCAGGAAGTACATCCTCTGTTGTGCCTTTTTGACTGTATTACCTATGTTCCACCCACCTCCGACAAAGGGTATCTGACTGAAACCGGGTTCTCATACCTAACCCGCTGAGCGCTACCAGGACTATGTTTGCATTTCGTCGAGCTTCAGGCCGGATTTGATCCAGACGGGAAATTTTTATTATTATTAATTTAAAATTTTACGTAAACACATTAAGATGCCAATTCCTCTCAACTCGTGGAATGAGTCCACGAAAACGTCTCGCAAAACAATATCTAGGTTTAGATTTAGACAGCCATTATTTGTTTATTTTACCAAGTACAATAAGCGGATATATCAGCGCATCCTTCAGCTCCTTTCTGAAGCTACTTTGAGTTACCGCGTAAATAAACGTATTAGTACAGGAATTCAATAACTGAAGCATGTTGGCACTTTCTTGCAGTATAAATTTGGGATCACTGTATCCGGCAATTGGAAAGTTACTCGTAACCCGTTCGTAACAAAATTGTACAACATATGTCATCCACAAGAGGAGGAAACTACCCGATATAGCAAAAAGTAAAATAATAGACTTCTTCCGGTTCTCCATCTCTGGATCACTTTGTTTTTCTCCGTTGCTCTGCACCCGAAGCCTGCTGCGTGCTTTACTCGCCGCGAGAATGAATCTGACCGTCAGAACATTGAGCAGAAGTATCAGGACAAACGGGACACACGGGGTCAAAATATGATCGAACCAGTCAAATGCTCTCCACAATGGTGAAGTGTAGCGGATTTCCTTAAGTCTGCAATACCAGGGAACGCCATCGATTACAAGAATGGGCTCATGTACAAAGTACCAGGGCACGCTCTTTAAACTTCCCAGTGTACACACCGATGTTATAACCACAACCGCCGTCCTCTCGGTGCAATATTTTGTTTTCAGTTTCTGGCAACAAATGGCCACAAATCGATCAAAAGTGAAGGCGACTGTCAACCAGACGGAGCTGTGCATGGATACATAAATTAAAGCGATGGAGAGACTACACACAGGTGTAATGGACAGGAAGCTCCCTGGGAAAAAAATCGCAGGAATCCGGTTCAATAAAACAGCGGTGATAATGACGAGCAGATCGGTCGCCGCCATCGACACCAGGTACTTAGTGATACATCTGGAGAGTCCGCACCTTCCTCTGGAAAGGATCACGATGGCCATTAAGTTAACTATAAGAAGAAACAGAAAGAGAAATAAAGTATGATCAAGTAGATTGCGCTAGTCTGGTCTGGAGGAGGGATTAAAAAAAAGTACCGTGGGAATTGGCAAATTTGAGAGCCACCATTTGCTCGGCTGGACGCAAGGTAGACGAACGAGCATTGGAATAATCATTGGGCGTCCAGATACGTGTTCAGTCTAGGAATTTCTGAGGCCTCCAATGTAGCTTCGATAAATGTACCAGGGCGGCTAATATTCGCAAATTTTCTGCATTAGAATGTTTGAAGTCGGGTTAATATTCACTTCAGATACGCAAAGCTTGGAGTACAAGCTAGTGTGAAGCTCACGTGGAACTCATTGCTGGAAAATTGACAGGTTACATTTAGCTTTACTCATCCGATTATCCGACTCACATTAAACGACAAAAATATGTTTTTAAACAGTGCTTAAACGCTTTATACAGGGAGCGAATTATCATTAACATCGTTATATAATTATGAATAACATTAGAGGCATTTCAATACAGCTTAAGGCATGAATTACTTTCGTGTCACAATGTATTAATAATCTTCCCCTCGAATCGCCCACCTGCTCTAACAGGGACCAAGACTGGACCGAGTGAACAGTGAACCAGTTACTCCAACCGGCTGACCCGTGAAACAGGAGGTACATTTAAAAGCTTTTCTCGATGTTTATGAACCACTCGCCTTCTTCCATTCCGCGCCACTGCCAGGACTCTGCGTGAAACTAAACCAAGGCAATTTATCCTGAGGCACTGAAGTACAAATACCAATTCTTGTCATCCACCAACTAGAGCGCCCAACAACAAGTTCTCGAGGAAACACACTTCAGTGAATAACAAGGTCTCGGGGTTCACCTGGAATTGCACATGTTGCTAGGGCCGTGTAGTAAACGGCGTACACCGGACCTCGGGGCGGAGCGTGCATTTTTGAGAGAGCGAAGTCTTCCCTTTATCGCACGTTCAGTCTACTCGACATTCGTATCACCCCTCATTATATCTCGTCCAAATCTCCCAACCCTCAATTCCTGAGAGGTGCAATTAGATAATAGCTTTATTTATCCAATGGATTCAGAGAATCCTCTGAGTACGTTACATCACAGCTTATTATATTCACGAGGCAAACATTATATTGCAACCAATTTTAATTTTATCTTTGATGTCGCGAAATCGCACGTAAAGAACATTTGCAACATGCGTGGTCCACAGCAGGAGATAACGTCCTGAGATGGTGACGAGTAAAACGATCGACTTCCTTCTGCACTACATTTCTGGATCGCCCTGTCTGTCTCCAGTGTGTTGGACCCCGAGACTCATGCGGGCTCTGTTCGCCAACGAATGTGTCTGACGGCCAGCGCGTTCAGCGGTAAGGCCAGGAGAAAAGGAGCACGTGGGTTCAATATGTGGACAATTAAATCATAAGCTCTCCATAACAGTTCAGAATAAAAGCTTAATTGAATGTTACAGTGTCACGAAACCAGGTCAATTATATACAAAGGCCCATGAACAAAATGCCACGGCTTGTTTTTAATACAACGCAGATTGTTCCCAAAGCCACACGTGAGCCCTTCTGCAATATTTTGGTTTACCGTTTCAGAAAACAAATGGGTACAAATCGATCGACGGTGAAAGCGAACGTTATCCACAATGAGCTGTATCTGGCCACACTGAGCTGTGTCAACCTTACTGACAGTCTTTTCAAAGTTTTAAGTTAAAGAACCCTCAACACTTCGGTGGTTCTGGATCGGTAACTTATACGTACTATGTTATGTTACTTCATTACTACGCCAGCAGATTATCCGTTTAGTGTTTGTAAAAATGGCACAGTGACATTCATGTAAATCCGCTGAGTTTAAAATAAGCTACATGGTAATATCGGGGTGTTATTGAAACGAGCTGATCAATGGTGGATGCAGTTTAATCCAGACACATTTTGTGGTTTTGCATTTTGAATACCAACGTAGCTAGAAAATAACACACGAATGTTACGGCCATTGTTGTCGAACTGTTGAACCTTGAAGGTAGAAGCGGAAGTGGGTGAAGTTGTTAAAAAAATGATTCATTCTTACCCCGTAAGACGAGGTATTGGTCTTCATTAGTCGGGGCCCTGCATAGAAGAATAGGACAACCTCCGGGAACCGCACGGAAACATTTGGTGGGGCGCAACAACTCCAGAGGTTTCCGTTCAGGTTTTCTAAGCGGGACAGGGGCACTATGCTCCAATTTTTATAGAACATAGTTCAGACATCCGCAATAGTCCTGCATGCGGTTCAAGCTGCGTGGCAAACGTGGAAGACAGTTTGGAAGAGGTTAACCAGGGTGTGGCCGGGCTGGAGCGTTTCAATTATGAGGAGACACCGAATAATCTAGGTATGTTAACCATATAACCATATAACCATATAACCATATAACAATTACAGCACGGAAACAGGCCATCTCGGCCCTACAAGTCCCTGCCGAACAACCTTTTTCCCTTAGTCCCACCTGCCTGCACTCATACCATAACCCTCCATTCCCTTCGCATCCATATGCCTATCCAATTTATTTTTAAATGATACCAATGAAACTGCCTCCACCACTTCCACTGGAAGCTCATTCCACACCGCTACCACTCTCTGAGTAAAGAAGTTCCCCCTCATATTACCCCTAAACTTCTGTCCCTTAATTCTGAAGTCATGTCCTCTTGTTTGAATCTTCCCTATTCTCAAAGGGAAACGCTTGTCCACATCAACTCTGTCTATCTCTCTCATCATTTTAAAGACCTCTATCAAATCCCCCCTTAACCTTCTGCGCTCCAGAGAATAAAGACCTAACTTATTCAACCTATCTCTGTAACTTAGTTGTTGAAACCCAGGCAACATTCTAGTAGATCTCCTCTGTACTCTCTCTATTTTGTTGACATCCTTCCTATAATTGGGCGACCAAAATTGTACACCATACTCCAGATTTGGTCTCACCAATGCCTTGTACTATTTTAACATTACATCCCAGCTTCTATACTCAATGCTCTGATTTATAAAGGCTAGCATACCAAACACTTTCTTTACCTCCCTATCTATATGAGATTCCATCTTCAAGGAACTATGCACGGTTATTCCCAGATCCCTCTGTTCAACCGTATTCTTCATTCCTCTACCATTTACCATGTACGTCCTATTTTGATTTGTCCTGCCAAGGTGTGGCACCTCACATTTATCAGCATTAAACAAGGAGGGTGCCATCTTTCAGCCCATTTTTCCAAATGGCCTAAATCACTCTGTAGACAGTTGGAAGGCATCCTCTTGGGATATCCACAACACAGTGGGGAAATTTCAACTATTGGTATCATCTGCATACTTACTAAAAGCAATTTTTTCACCCCTTCATCCAGATCATTGATGTACATGACAAACAACAAAGGACCCAACACAGATCCCTGAGGCACCCCACTAGTCACCTGCCTCCATCCCGATAAACAGCCATCCACCATTACCCTCTGGCTTCTCCCATTCAGCCCCTGTTGAATCCATCTTGCTATTCCTGCATTTATATCCAACAGCATTGAACCTTCTTAACCAACCTTCCACGAGGAACCTTGTCAAAGGCCTTACTAAAGTCCATATAGACAACATCCACTGCTTTACCCTCGTCAATTTCCCTAGTAACCTCTTCAAAAAATTCAAGAAGATTAGTCAAACATGACCTTCCAGGCACAAATCCATGTTGACTGTTCCTAATCAGACCCTGTTTATCCAGATGCTTATATATATTATCTCTAAGTATCTTTTCCATTAATTTGCCCACGTTAGCCCGAGAGAGAAGGAGCTGAGGTGGTGACACGGTTGAAGGACACTGCATTATGTTTGGGTTGTCCTCGGCAATGGTAATTGCAGTTAGGCGACATAGATTTGGGGTAAAGGTAACAGATTTACATGGAATCTGAGGGAGGCCTTTTCACCCAGAGATTTGTATATTCGAGTGCAGTCCCTGAAAGAGTGGTGATAACAGAGTCGTTAACAGCACTTCAGAAGTGCCCAGACGAGGACATGCACCGCGGTATGTTTGTGGGCCAAGCACTGGATAATGAAAGCGACAAGGAGGGGTTCCCTACTAGTCAGCGTGGATGTGGTTGGAACACTAAGGGTGAGCGATTAATTGATTGAAGTATGCACAGTTATGAGAGGCATATATCAGGGTCGGGAATGGGAGCCTTTTATCCAGTGGGGAAATTTCAACAATCAGAGGAGGGAAGTGTAAAGGATAACTCCAAAGCAAGTTCTTTTCACAGAAAGAGGTGGGTGCCTGGAAAAAAAGCTACCGGGGGAAGTGGTAGAAGCAGATACGATAGCAACGTTTAATGGGCAGACAGGCGGGCGCATTAATTGGCAGGAAAAGAGGAACGCTGATCATGTGTACGGAGTTACAAAATAGTTGGATTGGCTTCATGGTCACTGCAGGCACGGTCGGCCAAGAGGCCTGTTTCTTTGCTATGCTGTTCTATGTTACAGAGTCGTAGAGTGATACAGTGTGAAAACAGGCTCAATTTGCCCACATGTCCCAGCTACACGAGTCACACCAGCCCGCGTTTGGCCCATGTTCTACAGAAGGATTTAACGAATCACAGAAAGTTGACAGGCACCTCCAACAAGTAGTTAAGTAGACAATCTGCTTTTTACTCGATGTTGCGAAGGGGTGTATTTTCCAATTGTACAGCGTGTTTGCGAGGCCTCGTCCACAAACACTGCGGACAGTTTTGTTCTCCTGGCCTAAAACTGAATGCAGCAACATTGGCGGCAGTTAAAATAAATGCACTAAGAGAAATGCAGAAAAGGGGGATTGAAGAAGTGTTTAGAGGAGCACTAAAGTCTCTCAGGTACAGGGGCTATGGGCTGATCGACGAGGTTAACACCAACAACAACGTATTGGTGCGCTGAAATGAATTGGGCCGAATGGCCTGTACTCATGTTGTACGATGCTGTCATTCTACGATTCTAGAAATGTATAATAAAAAGGAGCCGTGTCATAAGAGCAGGTCCGTTTCGTCAGTAGCAATTGAGCAGAGAGCAGCGCTGGAGTACAGTGTCGCAATTTCAACTGCCATCAACTTACTCAGTTTTTCTTATTCACAGTACTTCAATCCTAGATCCCTCTATAACACCCCCACGGAGCAACACTGTTCAATGCGAGTAACCTTCATTGGTTTGATTTTCCAATATGCAGCAGCTCACACTTACCCATTTCCTAAGACGTATGAAGTCTCCCGGACCTGATCACATCTATCCAAGGACACTTTGGGAAACCTGAGGCGAAATTGCAGGAGTCCTGACTGAGATGTATGAATAATTGTTAAACAGGGGTGTGGTGCCAGGACACGTGAGGGCAGCTAAGGATGTACCTCTACTGAGGGAGGGCTACAAAGAAAAACTTTGAACTTTAGACCAGTAAGGCTAATACATGTGGTGGGAAGGTTACGGTTGAGGATTCTGACGATAAAATATGTACGCATTTGGAAAGCCAGGAGATGGAGTGTTGTGTTCAAATGTGGTCACTCTGCTGTAGGAAAGATGCCATTAAGCTGGAAGGGGTGCAGGGAGGATTGATCAGAATCTTACCAGGCCTCCAGGCCCTGAGTTATAAGGAGAGATTGCACAGGCTGGGATGTTATCCCTTGGAGCACAGGAGATTGAGATGTAATCTTATGAAGGTGCCTCCATCACGAGGATCATCGATTGAATGAATGCGCAGAGAAGTTTGCTAGGGTAGGTGAATCGAAAACTAGATTGCAAACGTTTAAGGTGAGAATGGGAGGATTTTGTTTGAATAATATTTTTATTAGAAGCATATCATAATCTAAACCAATACAGACTTTGTTTAACGGTTACGTATTATTAGTATCTAGTGTCTCGGGGTCCCAGCTATCAAAATAGCTGGGGTCCTCATTTATCGCTGGAGCCTCCGAATCGCCGGGGTCGGGCCGCAGCAGCGCGCCACCACAGCTTCTCCCGCTCCGAACTCGGCCAGTCCGCGATGGTGGGTAAGTCCGCAGGTTCTGCGACTGGAGCCCCAGGTCGTTCCGGTTGGCGGCCGCTCTACGGTGCTAGGCCCCAACCACAACGGAAACCCGACAGAGAAAAGGTCGGGTCCTCCGTAACAGGCAAAATATTTTAAAAGTCCGCCCCCCCTCCCCCCACACACACATACCCAGTTAAAATAAAACACTGAACTACACTCAAACGAGACAAGAAAATATAAAAAGACAGACGGAATGCAGAGGCCGCTGCGACGTGGCTCGCGCCGCCCAGACACCTAAACACCTCTGTCAAATATACAATTATTTAATAATTTTACCCAGTACAATAAATGGATATTTCATCGCATATTTTAGCTCCTTTCTGAAGCTACGCTGCGTTACTGCATAAATAAACGTATTAGTACAAGAATTTAATAACTGAAGCATATTAGAACTTTCTTGCAGTATATATCTGGGGTCATTGAAACTGCTGAATAGATAACCAGTCGAAAACGTTTTGAAACCAAATTGCACAATATTCGTCATCCACAAGAGGATGAAATTGCCCGTGATGGCAAAAAGTAAAATGATTGACTTCCTCCGGTTCTCGATCTCTGGATCACTTTGTTTTTCTCCGTTGCTTTGCGCCCGAATCCTCCTGCGCGCTTTACTCGCCGCGAGAATGGACCTGACTGTCAGAATGTTGAGCAGCAGTATCAGTAGAAACGAGGTGCACGGGGTCAAGATGCGATCCAACCAGTCAAATGTTTTCCAAAAGGGGGAGGTGAAACGGGCTGCCTTTACCCGGCAATACCAGGGAACTTTGTCAATGATAAACATGGGTTCATGCATGAAGTACCAGGGTATGCTTTTCAAACTTGCCAGTGCACACACCGTTCCTATAACCACAACCGCCATCTTCGCGGTGCAGTATTTTATTTTCAGCTTCTGATAACAAATGGCCACAAATCGATCGAATGTGAAGGCGACTGTCAACCAGACGGAGCTGTCCCTGGATGCATAACTTAAAGCAATGGAGAGACTACACGCGGGTGTGATGTACAGGAAGCTACCTGGGAAATAAATCGCAGGAATCCGGTTAAATAAAACAGAGGTAATAATGACTAAGAGATCCGTCACCGCCATCGAGAGCAGGTACTTTGTTATACATCCGGAGAGACCGCACCTTCCTCTGGAAAGGATCGCGATGGCCATTAGATTAACTGTAAGGAGAAATAGAAAGACATGTAGAGGATTATATACAATAGACAATAGGTGCAGGAGTAGGCCATTTGGCCCTTCGAGCCAGCACCGCCATTCAATGTGATCATGGCTGATCATCCCAAATCAGTACCCCGTTCCTGCCTTCTCCCCTTATCCCCTGACTCCGCTATTTTAAGAGCCACATCTAGCTCTCTCTTGAAAGCATCCAGAGAACCTGCCTCCACCGCCCTCTGAGGCAGAGAATTCCACAGACTCGCCACTCTCTGTGAGAAAAAGTGTTTCCTCGTCTCCGTTCCAAATGGCTTACTCCTTATTCTTAAACTGTGGCCCCTGGTTCTGGGCTCCCCCAACATCGGGAACATGTTTCCTGTCTCCAGCGTGTCCAAATTATCAAATGTAATTCGCACCTCGGGTATTTTGACCGACATAAATCGCACGAAGTGCCAAAGGTGTAGAGTGGGGCAAATCAGTTATTTATTCACCCGAATCTATACCCTTGGCACTGGCATCCGCAAGAAAAAATACTGTATGTTTCAAATGGAATGTGTGACGAGTATAAAACGGGATGAATAAAAATGGGTTATCAATGGTACGAACTTGGTAGACAGCGCTACCTTCATCCATGCTAAATGATATGGCTTGCAACAAGTACAATACATCTTGCTCTATTATTCATGGCAAGGCTACACAACAAACTAAACGTTTCCAATCGATTCGGGATCATGAATTACATAAAATTATGTGACCCATAATAAACAGTTTCAAAGTATTTTTGATCAATGGCAAATTAGAGAAACTTAGCTACTCTGCATTGAAAAGTCTGAAATGGATAACTGAAGCAGGTAGCATACTTTCTGATATACCTTGCATAAACCGTTCAAGGCAACGTTTTACAACTAACTAAAGGTTATCAACTGATCCCGGACCATGAAATACGTAAAATAAAGTGGATCCAGCGTTATTTCAACGTAGATTTTTCTTAATGACAGCTGAGTGAAATAACTGCTCTAGACTGTGAACGCTTAAAATCTAGATTAGACTGTTTCCTCCAAGTAGAATACTTTTTTGAAATATCTCGCACTAATTGTTCATGGTAAAGTTTTACCACCAAGTAAATACAAGTTCAAGTTCAAGTTCAATTTTATTGTCATGTGTCTCTGATAGGACAATGAAATTCTTGCTTTGCTTCAGCACACCGAATATAATAGGCATTGACTACAAAAACACATGAATAAATAAACTGATAAAGTGCAAATAACAAATAATGGGTTATAATGTTCAAAGTTTTGTCCGAGCCAGGTTTAATACTTACCTTCGATTCACGTTCACACATTACTTCTGATAAAGCAGTTTTAAAAGGTTATCTGGACTTACAATAGACAATAGACAATAGACAATGGGAAGTACAACGGGATCCGGGAGCTCCTTGTACAGCAGTCTGTGAAAGTAAGCATGCGGGTACAGCAGGCAGTGAAGAAAGCTAAAGGCATGTCATAACAAGAGGAGTTAAGTACAGGAGCGAAGAGGTCCTTCTGCACATGTACAGGGCCCCAGTGAGACCGCATTGGGAATATTGTGTGCAGCTATGGTGTCCAAATTTGAGGGAGGACATTCGTGCTATTGAGGGTGCAGCGTCGGTGCACGGGGTTAATTGCCGGGATGGCGGCACTGTCATAGGTTGATAGAATGGAGCGACTGGGCTTGTATGCACTGGAATTTAGAAGGATGAGAGGATATCTTATTGAAACATATAAGATTATTAAAAGATTGGACAAGAAACATGTTCCCAATGTTGGGGGAGTCCAGAACCAAGGGCCACAGTTTAAGAATAAGGGGTAGGCAATTTAGAACTGCGATGAGGAAAAACCTTTTCACCCAGAGAGTTGTGAATCTGTGGAATTATGTGCCTCAAAAGGCAGTGGAAGCCAATTCTCTTGGTGCTTTCAAGAGATTTAGATTTAACCCTTAAAGATGCGGAGTCAAATGATATGGGGAGGAGGCAGGTACGGATTACTGATTGTGGAAGATCAGCCATGATCACAGTGACTGGCTCGAGGGTCTGAATGGCTATTGTCCATTGTCCATTGTACACGCCAAATTAGATTGCCTGCTGCAAGTTGGTATAATTAGCACTAACTTAGCTGTTCTCAGCTGATTGGTGAAAACTGAGGTATATGTAAGAACGTTACTATGCGGTCACCAACTTTCAATCGATGCCTTTGTAGAGACTCCGCTTGAAAGTAAAGCACAGCAACCAATACTGGTTTACAAATAACAATTCCTGGCATCCATCAACCCGAGCGCCAAACAACGGATTCTCGCAGAAACAGGTTGCAATAAATAGTGTTTTAACCTGGAATGGCGAATACTGCAAGAGCAGTGTAGTAAACGGCGTAGACCGGACCTCGTGGTGGAACGTGCATTTTGTTGCGAGCGATGCCTGCCTCGGGTCGCACTTACAATCCACTCGACATTTACTGTATCCCTCATTATATCTTGTCTTAATGAGCCATTCCTCCCCTGTCAATTCCTGAGAGGTATAATTAGATAATGACTGTATTTATCAGCCTAATACGCAGGTACGTTGCATCATACCTTTTTGGTTTCATGAAACAAACAGCTTACTGCAGTCGATTTAGGTTTAATTTTTGATGCAGTTAAAAGGATACATCCGAATACTATGGAGTTTTGAAAATATGTTGATTTTTCAAATAATGCTCTGGAATACGGAATTCCATGCTGTATAACCCCATGCATCGGTCTCTATGCCTCCATGTGGAGGGGAGAAACTCTCCATTTGAGACACATGCGTTTATTCTCCACTCCATGTTCAATTAATATTTAGGCCCAACGGGTTGATTTTTACGCGATGTCGTATCTTTCTAACCACGCTTTTATACTCAATGGAAATTGGCGACCAAGATATAGAATAGGTGTAGTCTATTTAGATATGATGACCGGGTTCACGGTTTCCGACAGTTTTGCCCAAATAAAGTATACAGATAGAGAAAAAAATGGGAAGACGGTGAAAGAAGATAGTCATTGTCATCGTTACTGCCACCATGCAAGTAATCACACCACAAGCCATGTCCGCAACTCGCTGAAGCTCCAGGATACATCAATCTGTGAACATTCGAGGCTCCCTTTCCTTCGCCATCTCTGGAACCGAGGTCGTCCGGCCGGTAGTGTGCGAGGGCATTGTTGTCTGCTCTGTAAATATTTACACTTTGTTTGTTCGCGATGGAAAGCCTCTGATTAACCTCTGGCCTGGTCAGATCTAAGCAAGGACACTCCGCACAGTTCTGGAAAGAAATTGCTGGAGTCCTGGCTGAGTTATATTAATAATCCTTAACCAGGGAGGAGGTGCCGGAAGGTTGGAGGATAGCTAATGTTGTGCCTCTATTTAGGAAGCGCTGCAAAGAAAAACCCTGGAGGAATAGACCGGCGAGTCTAATACATGTGGTAGGAACTTTCTGGAGAGGATTCAGAGAAAAATATATACATGCATGTGTAATGGAGTTGGCTGGGGGTAGTCAGCATGAGTTTGTCCGTGGGAGACCACGTGTGACGAATGTGCTTGCGTTATTTGAAGACTGCTGAAGAGGGCAGTACCACAGACGAGCCTATATGATTTTTTGCAAGATGTGGAACATAATCTTCCGCGTCTGTTTGGTTTAGTTTAGTTTGGTTTATTGTCACGTGTAGCGTGTAGCGTGGAACAATAAAAAGCCTTAGTTGCGTGCTAAACAGTCAGCGGAAAAACAATGCATGATTACAATCGAGGCATCCACCTTGTCCACAAATATGATAAAGGAAATCATGTGAATAACGTTTAGTGCAGGATAAAGCCAGTCCGATGAATAATAGTCCAAGGGTCTCCATCGAAGTCGATAGCAGTTCAGTACTTAAGAAGGAACTGCTTAAGTCTGCAGAAGGGTTTCGGCCCGAAACGTTGCCTATTTCCTTCGCTCCATAGATGCTGCTGCACCCACTGAGTTTCTCCAGCTTTTTTATGTACCAGCAGTTCAGTACTACTCGCTAGTTGCTGGTAGGATGGTTCAGTTGCCTGATAACAGCTGGGAAGAAACTGTCCCTGAATCTGGAGGTGTGCTTGACGGGGGGAGAGGCACATAGATCGCATGGCACCCAGTGGAGCTAGCTAACTGGAAACAGAATTGGCTTCGTGATAGGAAATTGAGAATGTGTTGGTGGAAGGTTATTTTTCAGACGGAAGAACTGTTGCTAGTGGTGTGCTTCAGGGTTTGGTGCTGAACCCGTAGTTGTTTGTCATCTATAGCAGGTGATTTGGATGAGTATACAATGCTTTATTAGCAAATTTGCAGATAACTCAAAAGTAGGTGAGACAGTAGATGGTGAGGTTGAAATAGGTGACATGATAGACGGTGCAGTTGTACAGGGTCTTGGTGAGACCACACCTGGAGTATTGCGTACAGTTTTGGTCTCCAAACCTGAGGAAGGACATTATTGCCATAGAGGGAGTGCAGAGAAGGTTCACCAGACTGATTCCTGGGATGTCAGGACTGTCTTATGAAGAAAGACTGGATAGACTTGGTTTATACTCTCTAGAATTTAGAAGATTGAGAGGGGATCTTATAGAAACTTACAAAATTCTTAAGGGGTTGGACAGGCTAGATGCAGGAAGATTGTTCCCGATGTTGGGGAAGTCCAGGACAAGGGGTCACAGCTTAAGGATAAGGGGGGAATCCTTTAAAACCGAGATGAGAAGAACTTTTTTCACACAGAGTGGTGAATCTCTGGAACTCTCTGCCACAGAGGGTAGTTGAGGCCAGTTCATTGGCTATATTTAAGAGGGAGTTAGATGTGACCCTTGTGGCTAAGGGGATCAGGGGGTATGGAGAGAAGGCAGGTACGGGATACTGAGTTGGATGATCAGCCATGATCATATTGAATGGCGGTGCAGGCTCGAAGGGCCGAATGGCCTACTCCTGCACCTAATTTCTATGTTTCTATGTTTCTATGTGACGATGATTGACAAGAATTGCAGCGCTATCGTGAGCAGCTGGAAAACTGGGCCGCTGTGTGGTTAATGCTGTGTCATTTGGTTAAGTGTGATATGTTGCAGTTTGGAAAGTCAAACCAGGACAATACCTGCACAATGATCAGTAGGTTCACGAGGCGTGTTGTGGAGTGGCGGAATCCTGAATGTGGCGTCGCTGGCAAATCGGATAGTGAAGAAGGCTTTTAGCACGCTGGCCATGAAGAGGAGGATATGACCATGGAAGGAGGTACATTACTTTACATCTGTACAAGATTTTAGTGAGTCCGGGCTTGCAGTATTGTGTTCAGCAGTGGGTCATCCTGTTATAGAAAAGTTGCAGTGAACTGGAATGGGTGTTGAGAAGATTGTTCAGGATGTTGCGAGGATTTGATGGTCTGAGCTATATAAAAAAAAGATTGGACATTATTCGTTGAAGCTGAGGGATAATCTAATAGAGGGATATAAAACCACGCGGGTTCTAAAAATAGTGAATGCATAGAGAGATTTTTCTAGGATCGGAAAATCAAGAACTAGAGGGTATAATGTTACGGAGAGAGGGAAAAGATTTAATAGGAACCTCGTGGGGCAATTTCTTAACACGGAAGGTGGTGAGTATATGGAACGGACGTCAGACGAAGTAGTTGAGGCACTTTCAACATTTCAAATACATTTGAACATGTACATGGATCGGAACGGTTTTGCGGAATAGAGGAAAGTCGCTGTCAAACGGGACCAGATTACAAGGGCTTCTTGTTCGATATGGACAATCCGCGGTATTCGCTCCATTATATCCACCCACTGCCCCGCCTGCATTCTCTACAAGTGAAAACGAACATGCTACTTCCCCTCAGGTCTGGCAAAGAATCTCCGACTTAAACTTTAACCACGTTTCTCTTTCTTCAAGTGCTTCTGCACGTGCCGGATTTTTCTGTAGCAACAAGGAACTTGGATGCTGGATTACTAAAAGGGCAAGGTAGCTGGAGTAAATCACTGGGTCAGGCAACATATCTGGAGAACATAAATGATCGAATGAACTTTATTATCATATGTGACATGTCACAGTGAAATTGTTTGTTGTGCATCCCATACATAAAGATGCAAGATGTTGGCACGTATAGGGGCGTCATCAAAGTGAAAAAAAAGTATTCTATGTATTCTATGTATTCCCCAATAGTACTTCTCTGTTCTCGACCCCCCCCCCCCCAGCGAAAACCTTTTTTTTTTTCTCTCGTTGTTCTCTCGGCGCCCCCCCCCCAGCCACTACCCCGGGTCCGTCTTCATTCTCGACAGCCCCCACATCGGGTCCCTCTTTGTTCTGGGCGCGCTCCCCACTAACCCCTGGGTCCTCCTTTGTTACAGCGGCGCATACTCTATGTCGACATTTAATTTGAAATGATAGGTGACATTGTGGTGGTGGTGGATGGACAAAACTGGTAGGGAGGAGGGGGCTGACAAAGTCTAGCAAGTGATAGATCGATTCGGGTTGGGGGGGGGGGTTTGGATAGGCGGAGGTTTGAACAAAGAACAAAGAAGTGAAGCGTGAAATACGGATAAAAGTTTCGCGAATTTTGATTCCACAGGAAGGAATGTAGGTGGAAGGGAAAGTGGAGGGGAGAGGGGAGGGGAAGAGAGGAGGGGGGGGGGGAGGGAGGTGCAAAAGAAAGAGGGGTACGTTAGGTAACATGGGTCAACTCAATATCCATCCCGTGGGGCCTACGTCACTCACGTGGAATATGGAGAGTTGTTCCTCCAGTCTGTTTGTGGCCTTATGCCCCTGTCCCACTTAGGAAACCTGAACGGAAACGTCTGGAGACTTTGCGCCCCACCCAAGGTTTCTGTGCGGTTCCCGGAAGTTCCCGGAGGTTTTTGTCAGTCACCCTACCAGCTTCCACTACCTGCAACCTCCGGCAACCGCTGCAACCCCCGGGAACCGCACGGAAACCTTGGGTGGGGCGCAACGTGTCCAGAGGTTTCCGTTCGGGTTTCCTAAGTGGGACAGGGGCATTACTCTGGCAATGGAGGTGGGCCAGATCAGTATGGAAATTGGAAGGGGGGTTAAAATGATTAGCAAATGGGAGGTCTTGACGTTCGAAGCTCAGATTTTCGGGAGACGGTCACCAGGGCTACGCTTGGTCTTCCCGATGTAAAGGAGGCCACAGAGGGGGCACGGAATGCAGCGGATGAGGTTAGAGGAGGTGCACGGAAACTTATGTCTTACATAAAACACTGTTGGGCTGGATTAGATGGATTGGGTTGGATGCGTTGGGGGAGTTATAGGGAGAGTTGTTAAATATCCCGCGGTTGCAGGGGAAAGCAGCTGGGAAGGGAGTGGCTTGGGTTGGAAGCGACGCGTAAGCCAAGGACTTCCGGAGTGAGCGATCTCAGCGGACGGCGGAAAGGGATAGGGATTGGAAGAATGTGACGGGTGGTGAGGATCGCGTAGGAGGAAGCGGAAATGGCGGAGAAAAGTGTGCTCAATGCGTCGGCTGGCGGGATAGCAGGTGATGACCAACATAACTCTCCTTGTTCCATCTGAGGAAGTGGTTGCTAGAGCAGAACTGAAGGACGCAGAGGAGACACGGGCACAAAATCGATTTTCTGTTCGTATTTTGTCAAGCCAATTTTATTTGCCACAGCTGATATATTCCAATAAACATTTAAAAATCATTAAATGGAAACGCAGTAACAATGTTTCTGAACCCGAATATTCTGTACAAAGGAATGTCTTGTAAAACAGAATTTAAATGTAGATTTAGACTTCCATTATTTGATTATTTTACCGAGTACAATTAACGGATATTTAAGCGCATCCTTCAGCTCCTTTCTGAAGCTACTTTGGGTTACAGCGTAAATAAACGTATTAGTACAAGAATTTAATAACTGAAGCATATTCGCGCTTTCTTGCAGAATATACCTTGGATCACTGATATTGGTGATTTGATAATTAATCGTAAGATATTTGAGACAGAATTGTACGACATTCGGTATCCACAAGATAATGAAGTTGCCCGATATAGCGAAAAGCAAAATGATGGACTTCCTCCGGTTCTCGATCTCTGGGTCGCTTTGTTTTTCTCGGTTGTTCTGCGCCCGAAGCCTCTTGCGCGCTTTACTCGCCGCTAGAATGAACCTGACAGTCAGAACATTGAGCATAAGTATCAGAAGGAACGGGACCAATGGGGTCAAAACACGATCCAACCAGTCAAATGCTCTCCATAAGGGTGAAGTATAACGGAATTCCTTCACTCTGCAATACCAAGGAACGTCGTTGATAAAAAGCATAGGCTCGTGTATAAAGTACCAGGGCACGCTCTTTAAACTTCCCAGTACACAGATCGTTGTTATAACCACAACCGCCGTCCTCTCGGTGCAATATTTTGTTTTCAGCCTCTGGAAACAAATGGCCACAAATCGATCAAAAGTGAAGGCGACTGTCAACCAGACGGAGGTGTCCCTGGATGCATAAATTAAAGCAATGGTGAGACTACACACAGGTGTAATGGACAGGAAGCTCCCTGGGAAATAAATCGCCGGAATCCGATTTAATAAAACAGCGGTGATAATGACTAACAGATCCGTTACCGCCATCGACACCAGGTACTTAGTGATACATCCGGAGAGACCGCATCGTCCTCTCGAAAGGATCACAATGGCCATTAGGTTAACTGCAAGAAGAGACAGAAAGAGAGATAAATAATTATCGTGGAAGTTGCAACTGAGCCCTGTCCCGCGGTACGAGTTCATTCCAAGAGCTTTCCCGTGTTTGCCCTGATTAGAACTCGGAGATTTACGGTAATCGCCACTCGTCGGTACTCGGGGCTCTCGTGGACATTTTTCAACATGTTGAAACATCTTCACGAGTCTTCCCGTGCTTACCTGCCGATAGCGAGTCTGCCCGAGTACCTGCCGTTAGCGTTACGAACCGGTAAGAGACGTCCCCGAGCTCCGAAGTACCTGCTACGTTCATTCTCCGTGCTTACCACGAGTTTGATGGGGGTTTTTTTAAACTCGGGAGAGCTCTTGGAATGAACTCGTACCGTGGGACACGGCTAGAGATGAGAGGTACATAGAGCGATAAAAAATAGAGCGATAACAGATAAACAGGGAAAAATGAATGCGTAAACGTGTTAAAATTTATAATGGCGACCCACAAGGAATAGCACTAGATTTCACATGGATTATAAATTTTAATTACCGTGCAGGATAATCCCTGCTTGCAAGAGGTACAAACGTACCGTATAATTTGAAGATTTGAGGACATGCACCAGGGAACGTTAGTGATCAATTAATGGAATAACATGGGTAACAAAAACGGGTGGTCGGTCGTGGCCTAATCAGAAACTAAAGTAGTTCCAATGGGTGAAATAATTTAGTTGGAAGCTCATTTTTTCCTTTGTTTCAGTATTCTTAAAAACGAGGGCGTGCGACGTGCCAGCAAGCCAGACAATACGAATATAATTAGAACAAAGGAGCCCAACAGGCGACAAGCTGAAATAACACGTTACAGAAATATTGCAATTCTGTGTCACACACATATTATAATTTTCTGTGTTGACCGATAATGTGTTTTACTTCCAAGAGGTAGGCAGACATGACATGTTATGCGGGGCATTTCAAAGTTTCGGATGCTGGTAGCTGACGACACGGTGGACACGGTGGACAATAAGCCAGAATTGGAGGTGTGCCGATATTTTGAGTGTTATCTCTGGGATGACAGCGGTAGAAATTAACACGGGTTTGTGAAGACGAATGTTTATATCGTGGAGTCGCTTGGCTGGGAGCTATGTAGACGAACGTACATGAGGATAATTACTGGACATGACTGGGTACAATCCCAGGCCGGGGAGTTCCGGTGGCCTCCAATCTGGATTTCATAGACGTGGAAGCGTTGCTAAGTAAAGCCAGTTCTGGGGGTTAAAACCGATTGACGCTTTCAGCTGTGGATTAGACTGAATAAAATTGGGTATATTATGAAAATATTTAATGATAGTCAGGGTTATTGGTGAAAGCTCATCGTGTTAAACGCGCGAGTTCAATGATTTGGCATGAAATTAGGTTAAACGGCGCAGCTAATTGATCAGGCGTTCACTGCTCCGGTGTCCCGGGTTTACTTCTGATCTCGGGTTTGTATACTCTGCCTGTGACCGAGTGAGTTCCTCTTGCTTTGGGTTCTCCCCACATCGGAGAGGAAAGGCAGGTTAACTAATCACCGCAAAATCGTACGGTTGCGGAATCTAGGAGGAGTTTATCAGAAGGTGCAGAGAATACATACTGGGATTAATGAAAATAGATGATCGATGAGGTGTGTTCGATAGAGCGATGGACGTGTTTCTTTTCTTTTTTTCTATTCTGCGTTGGAATAATGAAACTAGACTGTTTACAGCAAGTACTGCACGTTTCGTAATATCTTGCATTAACTTCTCATTGTATAGTTTTACAATAAAATAAACGTTTCCGATCGATTCAGGATCATGAATTACATAATAACCAATAAGTGGTAACAAACTACAGTAAATAACAACCTCCCTCCGTTTACCAGGAATAGCGCATACTGCAAGAGCAGTGTAGTAAACGGCGTACACCGGACCTCGAGGCGGAGCGTGCATTTTTCTTTAGAGCGCAGTCTGCTGTGGATCGCGGCTACACGGTACTCGGCATTCACACCATCGCTCATTATATCTTGTCTTAATTGATCTCTCTTGCATCAATTCCTGAGAGGTGCAATTAGAATGTGGATTTTTTTTCCATCCACTTAATGCATAGATTCGTCGGAGTAAGTTACATCACAGTATTTATTTATATCCGTGAACACTCAGCGTATTGTGGCCATGGGAGGAATAGATCAGGTAGATGCACAGAGTCTCTTGCCAAGAGTTGGTGAATCGAGGATCAGAGGTCATGGGTTTGAGATGAAGAGGAAACGATTTAATAAGCATCTGAGGGGTAACTTTTTTACACAAAGCATGCTGGGGTTTAGGAACAAGCTGTCAGAGGAGGTAGTTGAGGCTGGGACTATCCCTGCGTTTAAGAAACAATTAGATAGGTGCATGGATAGGACCGGTTTGCAGGGATATGGACCAAATAAATTTCTAATCTGGCTGATTTAAATACCAATATTTTATTAAATGACGCCCATGCAGATTCTACTTTTTTTCATTTTTGGGAGAAAATCTGATGATTTGGCAAACACTTTTGCTTTGCTGTTCTCTGAGGTGCGAACTCCCCTTTGTCTGACTATGGTCGTCTCTGGCAGCAGTTCAAACGGTTCCCCGAAGTCATCACGCCAAGAACAGCCAAGCAGAAATCCAGGAAGGAAAAGGCGCAATTGTAAATAATTGCCTTCACGTTTTATAGACAATGAGACAAATATAGGGTAAAATAAATTCAGTGAAACATTAAAAAAAAAAGATTTATACATGAATGTTTCCAATTGTGTAAAGGCAATTATTTTCACTGATCATTTGCGCTATCTATCAGATGGGAATTAGATAAGAGAGCTAGATTGAGAGAGAATTAGAGGGAGAGAGTTTTAGAGAATTAGATTGAGTTAATTCATTTCAACGACATTAAAGGTGCAACTGCGACATAAAATTGTCTTCTCACGGTCCACGGTTGGCAGTACTTCGGAAATTATAGCTTGGATTTAGGATGGATGTGCGTCTTGCAGTTGTTCAGAATTGAGAATGACTTCAATGGTTCAATGGATCAATGGTCACGTGTAACGAGGTATAGTGAAATTTGATTTACCATACAGTCATACAAAAAAAGCAACAAGGTACAGAACTGTAAATACGCTCCTAGAGCTTACCCCCCCCCCCCCCCTTTCCTTGGTCTAGATCAGTAAAAACACTGACTCAAGCACTGGACCAACTAATCTTTATTTTTAGAACGAACAGTAAATTCCCCTATACGCTACCTAAACCACCGCATGTTCGATCCTTGTCTCTGCCTGGCCAGGATCTTCTGCCTCGTGCAAGCAGACACTGCCCAAAACGTCACGCAGTCCCAAGCGTCCTTCCAGAAGATCTACACCAATCTAAAATTGGGCTACCTTTTATAGGTCCACGCACCTTGAGGGGCCGAAGTACACAGGGGTGGTTCCCCAAACAGTCCAATCGTACATGTCAATTACATCAATACATTATTGACAGTTCCCCAACCCAATTACAGAGAGTCTTAAACAATGTTTCTTACAGAAGCTTCTAGAAGGAAGATAGTCAACTTAATAATGCAACATTTGCCTTGGAACACAAAACAATTCTGCCGGGGCTTAACACTCTGGCCAATCAGCAAACAGCAGCGTAACTGCCTTACAACATTATTTACATTATTAACAATTCATTTGCAGCAACCCAATCAAACTCATGCAATTACAATACCTTGGAGTTCCTCTGCAAGACTCTCTTACATACTAACAATTACAAAGATACTTAGACCTTATCTGAGATACTGATCTGGGACCTAGACTTCCCGGCGCCAGCTAGCAGCCTGTGGCTTCTTATACAGAAATGGCTAAAAGGGCCTTGTGAATGCATGAATCCTCTGCTTTATTTTGGCTCTATTTTGGCTCTATTTTGGCCAGGATTTACATTCCCCCCTCTTATCATATGATAATATATCTTCAGTGATGTCTAGTGCACAATGGTGACTGCTCCATTCTAACAAACATGTTAACAACTAGATGCTGATGCATTTTCCCAGAATCTCATCAAGCTTCCCAAGTTTTCGTGGGCGTAGTATCATGATTCCCGTCTGATGAGCCTTCACCTCCCGAGTTTTCGTGGGCGCGAATCCCCTCCATCCATATTGCTAATCCATCTCTGCTTGATCCACAGTAGAGTGTGATGTTTCTAAAAGAACCTGGGAGAAAGTAAGTTAATAGTCCATAGTTCCACTGATACTCCTAGAGCGGTGGAGATGTACCCACATATTCTTCCCTACTCCTCTCATCAGAAGGTCTCTCTCTGTACGCTCCTCCTACTCTATCATACAATTCTTTCAACACTCGGATCAAAGCTGGAATGTGGTCAGTCATCTCTGCAGTCACACGATGACAAGTGATTATTTCCAACGTACTTTAAGTGAAGGTTTCTCAAATAATTTTCAGCTGGTTTCTGTCCAGATTTCCCTAAGGGCGAGACAATTATTTAAAATAACCATGGGGAATACTTCAATCCAGCCAAATTCGGTCTCTTTTTTTTATGTTTTATTTTATTAGAAGTAAGTACAGTCATATGACACCAAAGTGCCTAATATATATTTTCATAATACATTTTTTGTACAACTTCTTTTTTGTTGTTACATTGAAAAAATATGAAAATAAGAAAAAGAAGTTAGATAGTAAAGGATAGAAAGATGTGAAATATATAGTGTGTGAAGAAAGAAAACGAGTAAATGAAGAAAGTTGAGAGAGAAAATAGTGAAAAGAAAATAAAATAAAAAAGAAAAGGAGATCATTATTAAGCCAAATTCAGTCTCAGACTTTAATTTAACTAATTTAGGTTTCAGGGTCTGTCTTACTCCTTTCACAAACCCAGTAGCTTGTGGTCGATATTCACAATTCAATTGCTGCGGAATACCCAGCCGTTTACATAATTTTCATCAAATTGTTTTGTTATGTTGTGGATCATTATTTAGACTAAATCAGATAGGGATGCCAAATCTCGAGACAAATGTATTTAATTCCCTGATAATAGTAGCCGCTTTATTATCAAGGATCGGATAAATTCTGATCCACGGGTCAAATGCATCGACTCTGACACAAGTAACCACTCCTTGGTATTTCCTCTAACTCAAAGTAATTCTTCTTTCTAAGTGGTTAGCATCGACCTCTTGAAAGGAACCCTGTCACTCAAGCTTCCTCATTCCCTTTTATTACTCATATACTATACTTCACGATCCCTGGTATTCTCCCACATATGCCAATACAGCAATACCGGGTATCTGCCAGGTTCTGTCGTTTCCTTGATGATCGCTAAATAATCCCGCCCCATCTCTGGCTGTCTTTCTGGGGGTGAGACAAGAAAAGATACCAGGTCAACAAATAAATTCTCAATTACTTTCGAACCAGATTGCGTAAACCATCTTTAAATGCCAGATTTTAATTCTTCTTACACACCACTATGGTCCTGAATCATGTTCCACGCTTTAAGGGATTAAATCTACAACTGGTCACAAATTA
Organism: Leucoraja erinaceus; assembly: GCF_028641065.1. Classification (NCBI taxonomy): domain Eukaryota; kingdom Metazoa; phylum Chordata; class Chondrichthyes; order Rajiformes; family Rajidae; genus Leucoraja; species Leucoraja erinaceus. Next base: position 44,116,613 of record NC_073391.1, on the reverse strand, counting down.
TTCCTAATAGTTCGAATTTAGACGCAAAGTGGGTGCCCCGGTGCCACAGCGTAGTATTCACTGTTAGGTTTCCTACATCTAATTTGAAATTGCCCATTCTGACAAAGTATCCCTGTGATGTTTTGTTTTTTAACATAGAAACATAGAAACATAGAAATTAGGTGCAGGAGTAGGCCATTCGGCCCTTCGAGCCTGCACCGCCATTCAATATGATCATGGCTGATCATCCAACTCAGTATCCCGTACCTGCCTTCTCTCCATACCCCCTGATCCCCTTAGCCACAAGGGCCACATCTAACTCCCTCTTAAATATAGCCAATGAAGTGGCCTCAACCACCCTCTGTGGCAGAGAGTTCCAGAGATTCACCACTCTCTGCGTGAAAAAAAGTTCTTCTCATCTCGGTTTTAAAGGATTTCCCCTTTATCCTTAAGCTGTGACCCCTTGTCCTGGACTTCCCCAACATCGGGAACAATCTTCCTGCATCTAGCCTGTCCAACCCCTTAAGAATTTTGTAAGTTTCTATAAGATCCCCTCTCAATCTTCTAAATTCTAGAGAGTATAAACCAAGTCTATCCAGTCTTTCTTCATAAGACAGTCCTGACATCCCAGGAATCAGTCTGGTGAACCGTCTCTCTGCACTCCCTCTATGGCAATAATGTCCTTCCTCAGATTTGGAGACCAAAACTGTACGCAATACTCCAGGTGTGGTCTCACCAAGACCCTGTACAACTGCAGTAGAACCTCTCTGCTCCTATACTCAAATCCTTTTGCAATGAAAGCTAACATACCATTCGCTTTCTTTACTGCCTGCTGCACCTGCACGCCTACCTTCAATGACTGGTGTACCATGACACCCAGGTCTCGCTGCATCTCCCCCTTTCCCACTCGGCCACCATTTAGATAATAGTCTGCTTTCCCATTTTTGCCACCAAAATGGATAACCTCACATTTATCCACATTATACTGCATCTGCCAAACATCTGCCCACTCACCCAGCCTATCCAAGTCACCCTGCAGTCTCCTAGCATCCTCCTCACACCTAACACTGCCCCCCAGCTTAGTGTCATCCGCAAACTTGGAGATATTGCCTTCAATTCCCTCATCCAGATCATTAATATATATTGTAAATAGCTGGGGTCCCAGTACTGAGCCTTGGGGTACCCCACTAGTCACTGCCTGCCATTGTGAAAAGGACCCGTTTACTCCTACTCTTTGCTTCCTGTTTGCCAGCCAGTTCTCTATCCACATCAATACTGAACCCCCAATGCCTTGTGCTTTAAGTTTGTATACTAATTTTTTATGTGGGACCTTGTCGAAAGCCTTCTGGAAGTCCAGATACACCACATCCACTGGTTCTCCCCTATCCACGCTACTAGTTACATCCTCGAAAAATTCTATAAGATTCGTCAGACATGATTTACCTTTCGTAAATCCATGCTGACTTTGTCCAATGATTTCACCACTTTCCAAATGTGCTGCTATCCCATCTTTAATAACTGACTCAAGTTATAACTTAAGTTGGAGTTTGCCTCATTGGTCTTTAGAGACTTACTGTATTTTTCCAGTTTTATGAGACTTCGTTCTTTTTCTTTACTGTTGTCAAATATTGGGTTCTTATGTTTGTAAGGTTTGGCGCTAGGGTGTGTGTAGAGCAGCTCTATCACCGAGTTCATTGTTGATTTGTATATAGATTTTCTTCTTCTTGATGTTAAATTTGCAAGAGAAGGAATACTACTATGAGGAGCAACCTTTTCTGTCTTTTGGCATTTCCCAGATTGTGAATGGTGTTGGTGGCCTCTGCTCTTGGATATTGAAGGGACAGGACAGTGTTACTTCTCTCTGGGGAGCTACCTGGATGGAACTGATGGTTACATATGTTTCTCCTTCCTATACCTCCTGCACTCGACGACATTTCAGTGCAATTCAGATTCCTTCTCTTCCTTCCCTAGTGCCAATCTGATTCCCTTTGAGTTCTTCTCAAATACATGGATATGCAATGGAAGGCATTTAAAGACTGCATGGATGAACTACAAAAATTGTTCATCCCAGTTTGGCAAAAGAATAAATCAGGGAAGGTAGTGCATCCATGGATATCAAGGGAAATCAGGGATAGTATCAAAGCAAAGGATGATGCGTACAAACTAGCCAGAAAAAGCAGCATACCGGAGGACTGGGAGAAATTTGTAAGTTTCCAGCAGAGGAGGACGAAGGGCTTAATTAGAAAAGGAAACATGGATTATGAAAGAAAACTGGCAGTGAACATAAAAACTGACTGCAAAAGTTTTTATAGATATGTGAAAAGAAAGAGATTAGTTAAAACAAATGTAGGTCCCTTGCAGTCAGAAACAGGTGAGTTAATCATGGGGAACCAGGATATGGCGGACCAATTGAATAACTACTTTGGTTCCGTCTTCACTAAGGAAGACATAAATGAACTGCCGGAAATAGCAGGGGCCAGCGGGTCAAAGGAGGTGGAGGAATTGAGTGAAATCCAGGTTAGTCGGGAAGTGGTGTTGTGTAAATTGAATGGATTACAGGCCGATAAATCCCCAGGGCCAGATAGGCTGCATCCCAGAGTACTTAAGGAAGTAGCTCCAGAAATAGTGGATGCATTAGTAATAATCTTTCAAAACTCTTTAGATTCTGGAGTAGTTCCAGAGGATTGGCGGGTAGCAAACGTAACCCCACTTTTTAAGAAGGGAGGGAGAGAGAAAACGGGGAATTACAGACCAGTTAGCCTAACATCGGTAGTGGGGAAAGTGCTAGAGTCAGTTATTAAAGATGGGATAGCAGCACATTTTGAAAGTGGTGAAATCATTGGACAAAGTCAGCATGGATTTACGAAAGGTAAATCATGTCTGACGAATCTTATAGAATTTTTCGAGGATGTAACTAGTAGCGTGGATAGGGAGAACCAGTGGATGTGGTGTATCTGGACTTCCAGAAGGCTTTCGACAAGGTCCCACATAAGAGATTAGTATACAAACTTAAAGCACATGGCATTGGGGGTTCAGTATTGATGTGGATAGAGAACTGGCTGGCAAACAGGAAGCAAAGAGTAGGAGTAAACGGGTCCTTTTCACAATGGCAGGCAGTGACTAGTGGGGTACCGCAAGGCTCAGTACTGGGACCCCAGCTATTTACAATATATATTAATGATCTGGATGAGGGAATTGAAGGCAATATCTCCAAGTTTGCGGATGACACTAAGCTGGGGGGCAGTGTTAGGTGTGAGGAGGATGCTAGGAGACTGCAAGGTGACTTGGATAGGCTGGGTGAGTGGGCAAATGTTTGGCAGATGCAGTTTAATGTGGATAAATGTGAGGTTATCCATTTTGGTGGCAAAAACGGGAAAGCAGATTATTATCTAAACGGTGGCCGATTGGGAAAGGGGGAGATGCAGCGAGACCTGGGTGTCATGGTACACCAGTCATTGAAGGTAGGCATGCAGGTGCAGCAGGCAGTAAAGAAAGCGAATGGCATGTTGGCTTTCATAGCAAGAGGATTTGAGTATAGGAGCAGGGAGGTTCTACTGCAGTTGTACAGGGTCTTGGTGAGACCACACCTGGAGTATTGCGTGCAGTTTTGGTCTCCAAATCTGAGGAAGGACATTATTGCCATAGAGGGAGTGCAGAGACGGTTCACCAGACTGATTCCTGGGATGTCAGGACTGTCTTATGAAGAAAGACTGGATAGACTTGGTTTATACTCTCTAGAGTTTAGGAGATTGAGAGGGGATCTTATAGAAACTTACAAAATTCTTAAGGGGTTGGACAGGCTAGATGCAGGAAGATTGTTCCCGATGTTGGGGAAGTCCAGGACAAGGGGTCACAGCTTAAGGATAAGGGGGAAATCCTTTAAAACCGAGATGAGGAGAACTTTTTTCACACAGAGAGTGGTGAATCTCTGGAACTCTCTGCCACAGAGGGTAGTTGAGGTCAGTTCATTGGCTATATTTAAGAGGGAGTTAGATGTGGCCCTTGTGGCCAAGGGGATCAGAGGGTATGGAGAGAAGGCAGGTACGGGATACTGAGTTGGATGATCAGCCATGATCATATTAAATGGCGGTGCAGGCTCGAAGGGCCGAATGGCCTACTCCTGCACCTAATTTCTATGTTTCTATGTTTCTATGTTTCTCGTTTTAACACCAGCTGCTTTGTCTCCTTTTATCATTTCTTCGTTATTTTTTGTACTACGTTCTGTCTGGGGGCTTTTCCTGATTTGGTGGTCCAAATTCAGATTCAGATTCATATTCAGATTCAGGTTCAATCCTTATAGTCAGTGTGCAGTGTAGAGTACAGAGACAACGAAATGCAGTTAGCATCTCACCCAGAAGAGCGAACATAGAATAATGAACAGTAATATATATATATATGTACAAACAGATCTGTAGCGCCTCCCGGATGGGATGAGGGTAAACAGTCTGGGATGAGAGCAGTCCTTGACGATGATGCGCGCCCTTCGCAGACAATTCGACACAATTAGAGCAGTTTCTTGGAATTTCTACCTTCCCTTTATAATTTCCTTCCAGATATTTGTGGAGCTTTCTGTAGCGTTCTTGATTCTGGATATTTGTTCTTATTATTCTCCCTGTACCATCTCAGGGTTTTGAGGACGGTATGCACCATTCCCTCAGATGTTTTATATTGATGGGTTCTGAGGCAGGGGTTAGGTTATTCCGGCCACATGTTGTGCACTGGCTGGCGGATCGGAACTACGAGAATGGATTGGATTGCGAGAAAGAAGCTTGTTTCCTCGCTCTCTGATCCACTGGCCACCTTCCTCTCGGTTCTTTTTGATCCTTAGGATCCCGAGTGTGCCTATAACCCCTAGGGATCCAAAGGCCCCTTGGACCTCGTGACCCTCTTCTTCGAACACTTCCTCCGTTCTTACATGGGGCAAGTTTTACTCCAATGCCCCGTTTCCCCGCAGACATAGCATTGGTCTGATCTCACTGTCTCATAACTCCTCCAATGAAACTGAGGGGAAATGGGCAAGTCACAAATTATGGAGGTGGGGAGTGAGAACAGGGGGTCAAATAACGTTTACGATGCTATTAGATAGGTACACGGACGAGCAGGGAATAGGGGGCTAAGGATCATGTACAGGCATATGCGGTCAGTTTAACTGCAGCACGTTCAGCACAAACATAGTGGGACAGAGGGCCTGTGCCTACTGCGTTCTGCTTTGAAAGATAAACAATGGAAGTTGTGGCGTTAATGAGAAGGACCGATGGAGCTGAGATGCTGCCTCAGCTTGGTCTAAGCATGGTACCAACCGTGCAGGGGGGTGTAGATAGATGTAAATGTCAGAATAGGGGGAGGTGAATCCGATGGAATTAGGGACCAAAAGAAGGATAGGTAGACGAGGCATCCATAAACGAGCTCACCCGTGTATGCGGGTGCATTGGTGCTGACGAATCACCTCCCCCTACTCTGACATTTCTATCTACACCCCCCTGCACGGTTGGTACCATGCTTAGGCCAAGCTGAGGCAGCATCTCAGCTTCAGTCCAGGCGAATTGCAGCTGGATTTTGAATTCTCTAGCTCGCTTTTTCTTCCACCTGAATCAGCATTCGCCATTTCTATTATTCTATTCGGACCTTCTAGTCTGCTGGCCTCGACCAACAAGTCTTTCCATCAACGACGCGCCACGCAGACCAGGATAATAAGCCTAACTGCCCGTGGGCGCAGATTTGCACTCACTCCATTCGACGTACTCCCACTATTCAACTAACCCACCTCCTGCGTTCTCTACTATTGAAAATCACCATGCTATTGTCTCTCAGTTCGGCAAAGTGTCTCGGACCGGAACCTTAACCATGTTTCCCGTGTTGAGCGTTTGGAGTATTTGCTGTTCGTATTTAGTGGCGCTAATTTTATTGTTTCCCAGCCGAAAACAGCCAACATTTGAAATTAAGAATTGTGTACGTACAATATCAATTGTGCTAAACGCCCAAAGAAACCCGTGGAAACTTCTCGTAAAGCAGAATCTATGTTTAGATTTAGATCTCTATTGTTTATTAAATGCACCGATTACTTTAAGTGGATATTTCACCGCATCTTTCAGCTCCTTTCTGAAGCTACTTTGAGTTACTGCGTAAATAAACGTATTAGTACAAGAATTTAGTAACTGGAGCATATTAGCACTTTCTTGCAGTATAAATTTGGGATCATTGACGCCAGTTGGAAAATTATTCGTAATTCGCTCATAACAATATTGCGTTACATTCGTCAGCCATAAGAGGATGAACGTGCCAGAGATAGCAAAAAGTAAAACGATGGACTTCCTCCTGTTCTCCATCTCGGGGTCGGTTTGTTTTTCTCCATTGCTCCGCATCTGAAGCCTCCTGCGAGCTTTGCTGGCCGCGAGAATGTACCTGACAGTCAGGACATTGAGCAGAATTATTAGAAGAAACGGGACGCATGGGGTCACAATGCGATCCAACCAGTCAAACGCTCTCCACAAAGGTGACGTATAACGGATTTCCTTCAGCTTGCAATACCAGGGAACTCCGTTCATTGTGTACATGGGCTCATGTATAAAGTACCAGGGCACGCTCTTTAAACTTCCCAGTGCACACACCGTTGTTATAACCACAACCGCCGTCCTCTCGGTGCAATATTTTGTTTTCAGCTTCTGGCAACAAATGGCCACAAATCGATCGAAAGTAAAAGCGACTGTCAACCAGACGGAGCTGTCTCTGGATGCATAAATTAAAGCAATGGAGAGACTACACGCAGGAGTAATGGACAGGAAGCTTCCTGGGAAATAAATCGCAGGGATCCGGTTTAATAAAACAGCGGTGATAATGACTAACAGATCCGTTACTGCCATCGACACCAGGTACTTCGTTATACATCTGGAGAGACCGCACCTTCCCCTAGAAAGGATCGCGATGGCTATTAAGTTAACTATAAGAAAGAGGGAAAGATAAATCGATTATTATCAAGTAATATCATAATAATATCATTATTATTAATCCTCATTTGTTATTTGGAGCGATTTCGAAGCACCCACTATCCATATCTTTACTGTATAGATGACGGCCAGAGCAAACTGTATTGAGATTTAATATTTTGTCTTTGGGGATACAGCGTGGAAATGGACCCTTCGGCAAACCGAATCCCCGCCAACCAGCGACAACCACGTACACGAACATTACCCCACACACTATTTACAGAATTTACAGAAGCTAATTAACCTAGAACCTGTAAATCTTTGATGTGTGGGAGAAAACCGGAGCACCCGGAGAAAGCCCAGGCGGTCAGAAGGAGAACAAGTAAACTTCGCACAGACAGCGCCCGCAGTCAACATCCAACTTGGATCTTTGGCGCTGTCAAGCAATGCACCTCCCGCTGCACCATTGTGTCGCCCTTACGTCTAATGCAGACCCACAAGAAATAATACTGTACTTTGCAATTGTATTAAAACATTAATTTGTTGTTTGGATTAATCCGTACTTGGAATACGGATTTTTTTTAAAGTATGATATGAAGATTCGAACCAGTTAATGGAACAAATGCATCGAAAATCCTACGTAGTTCGAAACTCGTTTTGTTTCTGTGTCTGACTAACCTGTTCTACATACTGATGTAGTCAAATGTTTCCTTGAGCTGTGTCCCCTTTGGTGTCTACTTTTCACACCTTACATTATTTATCTCTGTGTCCCCTCTCTCTCCCGACTCTCAGTCTGAAGAAGGGTCTCGACCCGAAACGTCACCCATTCCTACTCTCCAGCGAAGCTGCCTGTCCCGCTGAGTTACTCCAGCACGTTATGCCTATCCAATCTGCCCTTAACACTGATGCAGTGTGACAATTGTTTTCACCTTGATCGATGTCCTGCTGGAAAAATATGGTTCATATCATGTAAAATTTAGCATATTCCATTTTTATAAAATAATGGCGACACACCCTGCTTCCCAGAGCAGGGCAATATCAAGCTATTATTTGATTTCGTATAAGATGCGGAGATAGAAACATAGAAACATAGAAAATAGGTGCAGGAGTAGGCCATTCGGCCCTTCGATCCTGCACCGCCATTCAATATGATCATGGTTGATCATCCAACTCAGTATCCTGTACCTGCCTTGTCTCCATACCCCCGGATCCCTTTAGCCACAAGTGCCACATCCAAATCCCTCTTAAATATAGCCAATGAACTGGCCTCAACTACATTCCGTGGCAGAGAATTCGAGAGATTCACCACTCTGTGTAAAAAATGTTTTTCTCATCTCAGTCCTAAACTATTTCCCCTTTATCCTTAAACTGTGACCCCCTTGTTCTGGACTTCCCCAACACCGAGAACAATCTTCCTGGTGATAAGAACGCCTTGTTCGCCCTTCCCGCCTTGCATCATAATTCCTAGGTATTCTAGACTATTTTGTCGGTTAGAATATTTTCGCAAAGTTTCTGCATTGTGATGTTCAAATTCACTTTATGCAAAACATCTGATACGCACGGCATCGAATACAACGTAATCTATCACGGCCAAAAGAACATTGACACCTTGCATTTCCCTTTGACTATCCGATTCTCCGGCTCGCATCAGCCGAGGAAAATATTATTAAAACAGAGCTTAATCTTCCAGAACTTGAAATGTTATTCAAATTATCATCAGAACAATTTATAAAATTGCAACCAGTTCAATATAGGTTACCACTACTTCGGTTGGCACAATGTATTTGAGTTTCGTCCAACGTCTACCCAGTCTAACAGGACCAAGACAGGAACAGGTGGACATGGGTTCAAGCTACTTCCATCGGATCATCGGTGAAAGCGGGGGTACATTTAAAAACCCTAGCACGATCTCCAAGAAGTGATCGCATTTCATCACTCAGCGCAATTGTCAGGGCACTCCATGAAAATCAATCAAAGCAATGTATACAAAAAAGCAGACCAACGCGTTTACTTTCTGAAGGGACTGAGAGAATACAGCTTGACGCAGTGACTCTTACAAATGTATACAGGTGCGCCACCGTATGCATAGTGTGAGGTTGGTTTGGGAACTGCTCTGTCCAAGACAGCAAGAATTACAGAGAGTTGTAAATTGAAACAAAGAAACATAGATGCAGGAGTAGGAGCCAGCACTGCTATTCAACATGACCATGGCAGATCATCTAAAACCAGTTCCTACTTTTTACCCATATCCCTTGATTCCTTTAGCCTAAGAGCTAAATCTAATAACTCTCTCTTGCAGCCCAGTCCATCCGAACAGAAAATACAATGCCCTCCATAATGTTTGGGCAAATACCCATCATTTATTTGTTTGCCTCTGTACTCCACTGCTGTAATTTCTACATGGTGAAACCAAAATGTATAAAAATGGCCTTTAATAAAATCTGACAACGTAATTTTTTCTATTACAAATCTTAAATTGTGGAGTACAGAGGCAAATAAATAAATGATGGGTCTTTGTCCCAAACATTATGGAAGGCACTGTACATCCCATCCTTGACTTCATCCACACCTCACGCTGCCTCAGAAAACGAATCAACATAATCAAAGACTTGTTCCACCCAGGTAATGTCTTCGCTTCCCTGCTCCCGCCCCACAGAGGGTTGAAAACGCGCAACGCAAGACTTAAGGACAGCAACTCCTTCTCAGTTATCAGACTTCTGAACGGTTCCGCTATAAGCTACGGTACTGTTGGATTCAATTCTACACCTTTGCGGCCTTTTGACGTTATTGAAGGAACTCGCGTTACATTGCTGAGTACTATATTCTACATTCTGCACCTTCCCCTTTACTTTAACTAATGTACTTAAGTTTGAATTTATTGTATGGTATATTTGATCTGTTTGAATAGCATAGGGAAGTGGTGCAGCTGTTAGAGCTGCTGCCGCATTGCGCCAGGGACCAGTATTCGATCCCAACCTGGGATGCTGTCTGTGTGGAGCTTTCACGTTCTCCCCGTGAAACCCGTTGGTTTCATAGAAACATAGAAACATAGAAATTAGGTGCAGGAGTAGGCCATTCGGCCCTTCGAGCCTGCTTCTGAAAGCCATTCAATATGATCATGGCTGATCATCCAAATCTCAGTATCCCGTACCTGCCTTCTCTCCATACCCATTGATCCCCTTAGCCACAAGGGCCACATCTAACTCCCTCTTAAATATTGCCAATGAACTGGCCTCGACTACCCTCTGCGGCAGAGAGTTCCAGAGATTCACCACTCTCTGTGTGAAAAAAGTTCTCCTCACCTCGGTTTTAAAGGATTTCCCCTTTCTCCTTAAGCTGTGACCCCTTGTCCTGGACTTTCCTCCAGTTTCACCCCACATCCCAAAGACGGTATCGCGTGTACGCTAATTGGCCTATAAATTGTCTAGGCACTGGGTGAGAACGTTGTGTAACACCGAACGGGTGAACACGTCATCGATGGTCGGTGTGAACTCGATGGACTTAATTTCATGCAGTGACTCTAAAATTACATCTAAATCTAAAACAAACCTTTTCGTTGTACCTGGTTGCAACGAAAAACTAAACGTAAATCATGCTGGAACACATATACATATCCCTGTCATCCATAACCTCGAGCTCCAAGCAACCGATTCGCCATACAACAAGCTGCAGTAAAAAACGGTATCTCTTGTATCACCTGGAACAGCGCACACAGCAAGAGCCGTGTAATAAACGGCGTAGACCGGACCTCGGGGCGGAGAGTGCATGTCTTCTGAGCGGAGTCTGTCCTGGATCGCACTTACAATCTGCAGGAGATTCGCATCTTCTTACATTATATCTCATCTTAATAACCCCCCCCCCCCCCACCCCCCCCCCCCCCCCCCCCCCCCCCCCCCCCCCCCCCCCCCCCCCCACACACACACACTCTCTCTCTCTCTCTCTCTCTCTCTCTCTCTCTCAATCCCTGAGAGGTACAATTAGATAATCGCTTCATTTACTACTAATTTCAAACAACTGTTGGAGCGTGTTACGTCACTGATATGTTATTTATATCAATGAAATAAACATAGAAACATAGAAGCATAGAAAATAGGTGCAGGAGGGGGGCACTCGGCCCTTCGAGCCTGCACCGCCATTCATTGTGATCATGGCTGATCGTCCCCTATCAATAACTTGTGTGTGCCTTCTCCCTATATCCCTTGACTAGACTAGACCCAAGAGCTCTATCTAACTCTCTCTTAAATCCATCCAGTGATTTGGTCTCCACTGCCCTCTATGGCAGGGAATTCCATAAATTTACAACTCTCTTTCTCATATCAGTCTCCCCTTTATTCTAAGACTGTGGCCCTTGGTTCTGAACCCGCCGAACATTGGGGACATTTTTCCTGCATCTAGCTTGTCCAGTCCTTTTATAATGTTATATGTTTCTATAAGATAACCCCTCACCCTTCTAAACTCCAGTGAATACAAGCCTAGTCTTTTCAATCTTTCCTCATATGACAGTCCCGCCATCCCAGGGATCAATCTCGTGAACCTACGCTGCACTGCCTCAATCACAAGGATGTCCTTCCTCAAATTAGGAGACCAAAACTGCACACAATACTCCAGATGCGGTCTCACCAGAGCCCTATACAACTGCAGAAGAAACTATTTACTCCTATATTGGAATCCTCTTGTTATGAAGGCCAACATTCCATTAGCTTTCTTCACTGCCTGCTGTACCTGCAAGCCAACTTTCAGTGACGGGTGTACTAGGACGCCCAGGTCTCGCTGCACCCCCCCCCCCCCCCCCCTTACCTAACCTAACCTCATTGATATAATAATCTCCCCCTTGTTTTTACCGCCAAAGTGGGTAACCTCACATTTATCTATATTATACTGCATCTGCCACCCATCTGCCCACTCACTCAACCTGTCAAGGTCACACTGCAACCTCCTAACATCCTCTTCACAGTTTACACTGCCACCCAGCTTTGTGTCATCCGCAAACTTGCTAGTGTTGCTTCTAATTCCATCTTCCAAAGCATTAATATATATGGTAAACAGTTGCGGCCCCAACACCGAGCCTTGTGGCACTCCACTCGCCACTGCCTGCCATTCTGAAAATGACCCGTTCACTCCTACTCTTTGCTTCCGGTCTGCCAACCAATTTTCTATCCACGTCAACTTCCTACCTCCAATACCATGTGCTCTAATTTTAGTCACCAGTCTCCCATGCGGGACCTTATCAAAGGCTTTCTGAAAGTCTAGATACGCTACATCCACTGCCACCCCTTCATCCATTTTACTTGTCGCATCCTCAAAACATTCCAGAAGATTAGTCAAGCATGACTTCCCTTTCATAAATCGATGTTGACTTGGACTAATCCTTTTACTGCTATCCAAATGCCCCATTTTTACCTCTTTAATAATTGACTCCTGCATCTTTCCCACCACCGAGGTCAGGCTAACTGGTCTGTAATCTTCGATATGAATGTCATTTTGATGCAGTACTGACACTAAGTGATTCTATCGAGTTTTGAAAGGATATCAACATTTGCATGAATGTACTATACATTCTATATCATATTACATGCACTCGATATTAATGCCAATGTTAATGTCTTCGCATTTATGTGCATGAAATTTCAACCTTCAGACCACGCCTCCATCCATCCCCATTCAACTGAACTCCAAGTCGTTCTGATTAAGAAAGAAGTGACTCAGCGGGCGAGGCAGCATCTATGAAGAGAAATGATCGGTGACGTTTCGGGTGGGGACTCGAAGAAGGGTCTGAAGAAGGGTTTCGACCCGAAACGTCGATGTTATTTGTCTCCAAAGATGCTGCCTCACCCGCTGAGTTACTCCTGTTTTTTGTGTCTACCTCCATGTCGTTCCCACTGTTTATCGCAATTCCATGTGTTATAACACCTGCAAAGTTTAAAGTTCTTCCCTCTAAATTCAAGTTATAAAGGCATATCTAGAAAATAAAATCATTAGATCTCCTATTGATGCCATGGAGCCAGCACAGTACATACACATTCCTCAGATCGAAGCAAGCTATAACCATATTGCTCTGTAAACGTCTCTGACAAGGCTTGCGTTAACGAGCTTTGCGTTGTTTCGTACTTTACTGGAATCCCTGCTTGACACTAAGTGAATGTTGTAGTCATAGCCTAATGCATCCCATTTAATTTGAATGTATCGCACAGATCGGCGGAGAAGCATTCAGAAGTCCTTAGGCCAAATGCGGACAAATGAGACTAACTCAGAATTCCACTGGCAATGGACAAGGTGGGCCGAATGGCCTGTTTCCATGCAGGGTACCTCCTTCGTCAGCCAGCCTATTTCATATGCCCATAGTGTATAGACACATCGTATCTGGTTCATTCTACAACAAGACAATGATCCCAAACATACTGCTAAAGGAGTTTTCCAAAGCTAATAAAGTGGCCAATTCTTGAGTGGCCAAGTCAATCACTCGATCTGAACCCAATTAAGAAGCATTTTATATGCTGAAGAGAAATCTGTAGGGGACTAGCCCCCAAAACAAGGATAAGCTCAAGATGGCTGCAATGCAGACCTGGCAGAGGCATCACCAGAGTACACACACAGCAACTGGTGGTATCCATGAATCGCAGACTTCAAGAAGGCATTGCATGCAAAGGATATGCGACAAAATACTAAACATGACTGTAGTAGCCATTTAGCTTAACTCAGTATGTTATAACTGTGATATATTGAGCTCAGACACAGAATAAAAAACTCACTGGTGACCGGAACTGAATACACCACAGCTGGTGACCGGACCAAAATGAATACACACATCATGCATATTATGTTGTTGCATTTTTAAATATATCATTGTCATGTTTGAATATAATACAGGAAATAAACTTCACATAGTTTACTTTTATACCTAAAAATGAGGGCATCATGCATATATGTTGTATATACATTGGTATGTGCATTTCAGGAAATAAACTTCACAAATTAAACCTAACCACTGGGTTTCTCCTTCTTTCGGGATATCTTCCCTGACCAAAGGTTTCTGACAGTTTAGAACCAAATGGACTTCCTTTTGACCTAAATTAATTGATTGTAGCCCATCAGTCAATTTTGTTGGACAAGTAACTAAATTATCTGACTCGTCAAATTGGTCTGGTTTGGAAACCTTTCTGTGCTTGCATCGGCATGACATGGGCAATGTGTACTTTTCTCACCTTTCCACTTCCAACCATCTTGACCAAGTATGTCCGTGGTCCGCGCTTTCTCAATACTCTTCCAGGTAACCACTTCAGCCACTTGAGATGATGGTTTTTCAACTTTACCTTCTGACGCAACTCAACGCTCCTTTCCTTTACTCTACTTCCGTCATGATATGCTTTTTGTTTCTCCCGTTTCTCTTCTACTGTTTGAGCCAAGTTTGGTTTCAACAGTGAAAACTTTGTTCTGGGTTTTCTCTTCAAGAACAGTTCAGCTGGTGTTGGACCTGTAGTGGTGTGAGGCGTGTTTCGATATGTAATCAGAAAATTGGCCAGTTTGTGAAACAGAGACAACTGTCTTTTCTTTGGAGGTACAGAAAAATGCTGGAGAAACTCAGCGGGTGCAGCAGCATCTATGGAACGATGGAAATAGGCAATGTTTCGGGCCGAAACCAGTTTTCAGACTGATGGGGAACGGGGAGAAGAAAGGAAAAAGGAGGAGGAGGAGCCCGAGGGCTGAGGGAGAGATAGGAAGGGGAGGAGACAAGAAGGGCTAACAAAATTGGGAGAATGCAATGTTCATGCCCCCAGGACGCAGACTCCCCAAGCGGAATATGAGGTGCTATTCCTCCAATTTCTGGTGTTGCTCGCTCTGGCCATGGAGGAGACCCAGGACAGGGAGTATTTTCTTATGGATTTGGATCCAGCAGTTGTTTGACTAATGCACGCTTCACAATTTGCACAGTGCGTTCTCCTGCTTCATTTGAGGCGGGATGGTATGGAACGACTGTGGTGTGTTTTACACCACTCCCTTTCGTGAATTATGCATACTCTTCTGAACAAAATTGAGGTCCGTTATCAGACACAATTTCCTCTGGAAATCCATAGGACGCAAACAATCCTCGCAACCAGTCCATCGTTTTGCTGGATGTCGTTTTGTTCATCGGAAACACCTCAACCCACTTGGAGGGACTATCAATCACAATGAACAATTGTTGTCCAACTAACTATGCAAACTCAACGTGTAATCTTTGCCACACTCTAGTCGGACATTTCCATGGCTGTGGTGGTTCCGTTGGGGGATTATTTCCAGCTGCTTGACATGTGCTACACAATTTCACCGTTTGTTTTATGTCCTTATCTAGACTAGGCCACGATAGATAGCTTCTAGCTGGACTCTTTGTTAGACACATTCCACATAATGCTGATCATGAATTCTGTTCCATATTTTTCAGGGATTACAACTCTCGCTCCCCACATGACACACCCTTGGTCTACTGAGTGTTCATTCCTACCTACAAAGAATGGTTTCAGTTCTGCATCTGAATCCGGCAATTTGTTTGGCCATCCATTTGTAACATACTCCTGAACTCTTGACAAAAGTTTGTCAGTGCGAGTAGGCTTCCGAATGTCCCCTGAAGTGATAGGTAACTCATCTACATGAGAGAAGTAAAACAAGCCCTCTCTGTTTGCGGTAACCTCCGATTCTAATGGTAATCTAGATATCGCATCAGCATTGCTTTGCTCTGCTGCCTTAGAATATTGAATATCATACTGGTATGCAGACAATATCAATGCCCATATTTGCATTCTGGCTGCTGACAGAGTTGGTATGTGCGCTTTTGGATTTAGGATCACTGTCAACGGCTGGTGATCTGTCTCGATTACAAACCTTCTACCATACAAGTATTTGTTAAACCTCCAAACGCCAAAAATCAATGCATAAAACATAGAAACATTGAAAATAGGTGCAGGAATAGGTCATTCGGCCCTTCGAGACTGCACCGACATTCAATATGATCATGGCTGATCATCCAACAGTATCCTGTACCTGCCTTTTCTCCATACCCCTTGATCCCTTTAGCCACAAGTGCCACATCTAACTCGCACTTAAATATAGCCAATGAACTGGCCTCAACTACCTTCTGTGGCAGAGAATTCCACAGATTCACCACTCTCTGTGTGAAAAATGTTTTTCTCATCTCGGTCCTAAAATATTTCCCCCTTATCCTTAAACTGTGACCCCCTTGTTCTGGACTTCCCCAACATCGGTAACAATCTTCCTGCATCTAGCCTGTCCAATCCCTTAAGAATTTTGTAAGTTTCTATAAGATCCCCCCTCAAACTTCTAAATTCTAGCGAGTACAAGCCGAGTCTATCCAGTCTTTCTTCATATGAAAGTCCTGACATCCCAGGAGTCAGTCTGGTGAACCTTCTCTGTACTCCCCCTATGGCAATAATGTCCTTCCTCAGATTAGGAGACCAAAACTGTACGCAATATTCTAGGTGTGGTCTCACCAAGACCCTGTACAATTGCAGTACAACCTCCCTGCTCCTATACTCAATTCCGTTAAGCGATACGTGTTGACAAGAGTGAAGAGGACAGCCTATACAATATAGGAAAACGCATCCTTTTGACTTTTGAACCCCCGAAAGCTTTATAAAATTCGCTTCTATCAAATTTGCTGCGTTATAAATGAAACAAAATCGACTGCATTAACATGTTTGTTTCATGAATGTAAATAACAAGCAATGATGTAAGATTCTACGACGGTTCTTCAGATTTATGGATAAATGCATCTACTATCTAATTGCACCTCTCAGGAGTTGAGGGGCGGGGCTTGTCCATGAAGACTAGTTATAATGAGTGATGATGTGAATGTCGAGTAGATTGCATGGGCGGTCCACGACAGAATTTGCTGGCGAAAGCATGCACTCCCCGCCTCAGGGTCTGGTATACGCCGTTTTCTACACAGTTCTTGCAGTATGCGCTCTTCCAGGTGAAAAGAGAAATGTTGTTATTTTTGCTTTAAGCTGTAGTGGAGTGCTTCTAATTTTATTAATTATTCAGAAACATCGTTAATAACATGTCACTCTTGGTTTTGTGGCAGCACGGTGGCGCAACGGTAGAGTTGCTGCCTTACAGCATCAGAGACCCAGGTTCGATCCTGACCGGCTACTCTCGGTACGGAGTTAGTACGTTCTCTCCGTGATTGCGTGGGTTTTCCCCCAGGTGCTCCGGGTTCCTCCCACACTGCAAAGACGTGCGTTTTGTAGTTAATTCGCTTCCGTTAATTGTAAATTGGCCATCGTGTATAATGTCCACTTTGCTCCGAGCCAAGCAATTTCTCGATTTCAAAATATTTATTTGCAAATCTATTCCAATTTCCACCTCTGACAGTCCAAAAACCACGGGCCATAATATTCGCACACCCCCTTTTTCTGGCTTTTGACCATCGTATTCGTCATGCCTTGATCTACTAGCAGCTGAATTATCGACATGCCCAGCTTAACCTACTACTTCTGTCTACGTCTGGGACCTCCTTAAAACATTTGTCTCTAAAGACACTTTTGGGCGACTGTCGTAGTGTCGTCGCGACGGACGGACTAGAATAACTTGGAAAGCCCAGTGAACTTAATTAAAACGACAAGTGTAACATTTCCTGCGGTTGCAAGGGAAAGTGCCAGGAGAGGGGGTGGTTTCTGTGGGAAGGGACGAATTGACCAGGGAGTTACGGAGGGAGCGGTCATGGGAGGAGATGGGCAGATGTGGCCAGTGGTGGGATCGCATTGGTAGACAAACAAGCTGGAGAAAACCAGCGGGTGAGGCAGCATCTGTGGAGCGAAGGAATAGACGACGTTTCGGGTCGAGACCCTTCTTCAGATTGATGTCGGGGGGTGACATGAAAAAGAAAGGAAGAGGCGGAGACAGTGGGCTGTGGGAGAGCTGGGAATGGGAAGGGAAAGAGGGAGAAAGCAAGGACTGCCTGAAATTAGAGAAGCCAATGTTCATACCGCTGGGGTGTAAACTACCCAAGCAAATATGAGGTGCTGCCCCTCCAATATGCGCGGGGCTTCACTCTGGCCATGCAGGAGGCCCAGGACAGAAAGGTCGGATTCGGAATGGGAAGGGGAGTTGAAGTGTTGAGCCACCGGGAGATCAGGTTAGTTATTGCGAACTGAGTGGAGGTGTTGTGCGAAGCGATCGCCAAGCCTGCGCTTGGCCCCTCCGAGTTTGATCATACGCTGAATAATCCAACCACATTTTTGTTTGGAATTTGAAAGAAATAATAGGAATTGCATTCATTGCAACGTGTAAAAATAGTTGCGATACTGTATTATAATTGTGGTATATATCATGTCTTGTTTGATGAATATGTTTAGTTTGTGGCTTTATTTGAAGCAGAAATAATATGTGAATGCTTCATTTAGCGCAATTCCGACTGGTAACTACGCACTTCGTCCAAGCACATTATCGCACGCGCCATGCAAGCCGTCTTAAATGACCACCTAAACTGTCATTTGGCAACTTTAAAAGCTGCCAAGATTGCCCGGCTGACAACAGAGAAAATAAATTAAATGAGAGCCCTGCAAGGTGTATAATATTTTTGACACTGTCATAGGCCTTTGTTACATATGCTGTCACAACGCACTGTCGTCCGTAAACAACCCTTCAGTGATTTTCCTTACCCTCCATTTCCGAATAATAGTGTTTTAAGCCGATAGCTCGACACTAGCACTGGCAATCAATGAATAAAACGCGCAGCTTTCCAGCCCCTTATCTCATTGGCCACGCTCGGTTGCAAATCGGTGTCAATCTGGTGGACCATCTTCCTCTAGTCGTGGGGGTGGGGGATTGGGAGGGGGGGGGGGGGAGGCTCACAAGTGGAACAGCTTAGGGCCTCTCTTCATCTAAACCCGGCCCTGGAAACGCGTAACTTAAATAAACAAAATGAGCTTCCTTCTACCCTAGGCTTTCCGTCCTACTTTGTTGCATTAACCTCCTGACCTTCCTTGCTGCCCGTCCCAAATCTCATAGCACTTTTGTCCCTCCTGCAGCCAAGGGATAAAGGTAAGGGATAAGGTAAGCAACACAGAGAAATGTATACTTTATTCCCAATAGTTACATCAAGTGTCAAAGGTATAGATTGGGATGAACGGAAAACTCAATCACCCGAATCTGTTCCTTTCGTACTTGGATCTTAGTGCAAATTATTTCGCTACAAATACATTAAATGCAAATTGATAATGATTTATCTCTCTATTCGACCTTTCTTTCAGTTAATGTAATGGCCATCGCGATACTCTCCAGAGGAAGGTGCGGACTCTCCAGGTGCACGACTAAGTACTTATTATCAATGGCGGTGGCGGATCTCTTAGTCATTATCACCGCTGTTATATTAAACCGGCTTCCTGCCATTTATTTGTCAGGCAGCTTCTTGTCCGTTACACCCGCATGTAGTCTCTGTGTTGTTTTGATTTATGCATCCATGCACAGCTCCGTCTGGCTAACAGTCGCCTTCACTATGGATCGATTTGTGGCCATTTGTTGCCAGGAGCTGAAAGCTAAATATTGCACCGAGAGGACGGCCGTGATGGTCATAGCAACAGTGTGCGTACTGGGAAGTTTGCAAACGATACCCTGGTACTTTGTATATGAGCCCATGTTTGTAATCAATGGGGTTCCGTGGTTTTGCAGAGTGAAGGGAATCTATTCTGCGTCGCCATTTTGGCGAGCATTTGACTGGCTCGACCGCATTTTGACCCCGTGCGTCCCGTTTCTTCTGATATTTCTGCTCAATATTCTGACTGTCAGGTACATTCTAGCGGCGAGTAAAGCGCGCAGTCGTCTTCGGGCGCAGAACAATGGAGAAAAACAGAGCGACCCAGAGATGGAAAACCGGAGGAAGTCCATCATTTTGCTTTTTACTATCTCGGCTAGTTTCATCCTCCTGTGGACGACAGATCTTGTACAATTTTTTCACGAACGGATTACGAACATTGAACCATATGGCTTCAGCGATCCCATATTTATAATGCAAGAAGGTGCAAATATGCTTGTGTTACTGAATTCTTGTACAAATACGTTTATTTATGCAATAACTCAAAGTAGCTTCAGAAAGGAGCTAAAGGACGCGATTATATATCCATTTATAGTATTCCGTAACATATATAGAAATAGACAATAGACTATAGACAAATAATGTGAGTTTAAATCTAAAGTTGAAATTTACATTACGAGAAATCTCAGGAGGACCCTTTCGGAGTTCAGAATAATTGTTACTGTACTTATATATCCTTAAATCACCGTTGTATTTTCGGCCGGAGCAACTAACACTGGCATGACATAGAAACATTGAAATAGCAGGTAATGATCCCCTGCGATTTCCGGCAGATTATTTATGTCTTCCTTAGTGAAGACAGAACCAAAGTAATTATTCAATTGGTCTGCCATGTCCTTGCTCCCCTTGATCAATTCGCCTGTTTCTGACAGCATGGACCCTACATTTGTTTTAACTAATCTTTTTCTCTTCACATATCTATAAATGACGAAATAGAAAGATAAAATACTAGAAACACTCAACAAGTCAGGATTGAGAAACGGGGTGAAGAAATTGTTCCGAGCTCCTTTAGTGAGAGAAAATATAACGTTAGTTCTCAATAGTGGAGGGAGCGGGGAGGGATGGGTATGTGGGCGCGGTGGGAAGAACAGAGAATATTGCGGGTGGGACGTGTCGAAAGAGGTTAGATGCGGGGCTGGGGCTGGGTGGAGGGGGGGGGGGGGGGGGGGGGTAGATCATTACGTTCAAAGGCTTGGATAGCGTGGATGTAGAGAGGATGTTTCCACTAGTGGGAGAGTCCAGGACTAGAGGTCATGGCCTCAAAATTAAAGGACGTTCCTTTAGGAAGGGTATGAGGAGGAATTTATTTAGTCAGAGGTTGGTGAATCTGTTGAATTCTTTGCCACAGAAGGCGATGGAGGCCAAGTCGATCGATATTTTAAAGACAGATATAGATAGATTCTTGATTAGTACGGGTGCCAGGGGTTATGGGGAGAAGGCAAGAGAACGGTATTAGAAGGGAAAGATAGATCAGCCATGGTTGAATGGCGGAGTAGACTTGATGGGCGGAATGGCCCAATTCTGCTCCTATCATTTATGACCTTATCACCCCTTCTCCGTTCATCTTACTCGCCTCACCCATGCACGATCAGTCTTCAGCACAATCCTTGGTGTCCCCTCGCGTCTCCAAGAATGTTCACGTTCAATATCATGTCATGGTTTGTGTAATGCGACTGGTCTGGTCTTGATAGTGATAGTGAGGCTCTGGGTTGAGTCCAGCAGATTATACTAAACGAACAGATTTTTTTTTAATGAACCTAAATTGACGGCAGGCGGAAATGGCGAATTCTGATTCAGACACAAAGAACTGGTTAGCCGGAGAATTGAAAATCCAGCTTGGGAAACAGCACGTACTAAGAGGAAAGCTTAGCTATTGCTTCTCAAGCTTCCGTTGGCCTTCGTAGCAAAATATGTAGATATCAGGCTGGGAGGAGGAGATTCGGCGACACAAATGCACCCACACGTGGGGGGGCTCTCTCTGGAACCCTGACTCCCTTGGTTCTCCTCATTTGCGCCACATGGGCTGTGGGCCGAGCATCAAAAATGTGTCTAGAAATCAGTTTTCGTGACCCACGTCACAGAATTACATGACATTTTCCGCAGATTTAGATGAAATATAATTGAGAAGGAAGTCATAACTCGTCGGTGCCAAACGCTGCCATTAATTAATTAAACTAATTAGAAAATGAGATCGGGAGTGTATACGCCATCTAGTGGCCAATGCCCATATTACACCATGGGCAACCTATTTCCGTGTTGCAGTCCATTTAAACTATATATTATTATACCTATATATATAACTTGTAAATTTGACTGTAATCATATATAATTAAGTGTAACCATATCATATAAAAAATAATATGGTGAATATAATTGTGAGTGTGTTTTTTGAATGACACTGTCGCAGAGGTCCTGCTCCTGAACCAGCCCAATTAATGGGTTAGGGCAGTTCTTGTGGGTTCCTCCCTTTACTGAACCCCACTGACTGCCAGTGTACAGAGTGGGGGTGACGGCCATAGTGGGACTGGGGCAGTGCCAGGCTGGGGGACAGTCCTGCAAGGCATCTTCCAGTCGCTATAATATGAAATTTAATGAGACTGCAGCAGAGGTCCCAGGTTTTAAGGGCTCATGAACCTGCCTAAATAAAGGGTCAGGACAGATCCTCTAGATTTCCCCGTTTACTGAACCCCGCCGACTGCCATAGTGGGGAGAATGGGGGTAACGGCCATAATGGGACTGGGGCAGTGCCAAGCTGGGTGACAGACCTGTAAGAGACCTGTCTTATTTCTGATGTAAATGTCACATCTTGGCCAAGAATCGAATGCTCTGATGAGTATTCATTTGAAGCTACAATTAGCTTATATTAATGTTAGAGACCCCCCCCCCCCCCCCCCCCCCCCCCCCCCCCCCCCCCCCCCCCCCCCCCACCCGATGGTGCCTTTGCAAATTAGGGAATAACCTTTAACCTAAAAGAACCCTAAAAGTGTTGCATTGTTTATCTCTAGTTTGTGTGTGTGTCTATGTATACCTTTCGAACGTGGGAATGGATGTGTGTGTGTGTGTGTATGTGTGTGTGTGTGTGTGTGTGTGTGTGTGTGTGTGTGTGTGTGTGTGTGTGTGTGTGTGTGTGTGTGTGATGTGTGTGTGTGTGTGTGTGTGTGTTTATGTATGTGTGTTTATGTTTGTGTATGTGTGGGTTTGTGTGTGTGTGTATGTGTATATGTGTGTGTGTATGTGTATGTGTGTGTGTGTGTGTTTGTGTGTATATGTATGTGTGTGTGTGTGTGTGTGCATGTGTGTGTGTGTGTGTGTGTGTGTGTGTGCGGATTTATGTGTACATGTATGTGTGTGTTTGCATGCATGGAAGTGTGCGTACGGATGGATGTGTGTGTGGATGTGTGTATGCATGTATGTGTGGATCGGTGGGTGGACTGTCGCAATCATTCACCAGCACGCCACTATCATAAGTAATTCACTCATTGTTTAAATAATTTGACCAAATAAACAGTGAAACGATCGACATTAAAATTAAACTTTATATAATCATTTAATTCCCCAATTTATTTTCTTTACATTACATCTGATCTTCATCTGAATATTCTTCATCAGATTCAAAGTCTTTTGAAGTGACGACATCACTCTGCATGATAACCCGGGATACACTGATGCTTCCTAATAATAGAAGATAATATGTCAGGGAGTATTTTACATCTTTTCATGTTTTATATTATGTAAGACAATATCGACATATCAATGAGGAAATTAAACATGTATGCATGTCCAGGTAGATGGGATGGCAAGTCTGCAAATTATCAAATTAGTGTTCATTAAAGCACAGTGCATGTCCACACAAAACAATTTTGTGTGAACAGGCTCCGAAGAGTGGAGGGGCAGAAGCTGCAGAAAAAAAATCTCATATTACTTAGGTCTGCATGGACTTCAATTCATAAAATGTCAATCTCTTCTTAATGTCAATGAGACTTACACTGTAATTTACTGCCATAGATAAGTTAGTTCAAGTTCAAGTTCAAGTGGAGGAGCAGAGGCTGCAGAATAGCTAGAGAAAGAAACATCTCATAGTACCTAGGCCAGCTTGGACTTCAATTCATAAAATGTCAACCTCTATTTAATGTCATGGAGACTTACACTGTAATTTACTACCATTTATGTTGATTCAGTTCAAGTGGAGGGTCAGGCAGAGGCTGCAGGAAAAAAAATCTCAGTCATTAAGTCTGCATGGACTTCAATTCATAAAATTTCAACATCTTCTTAATATTAACGAGAATAACAATAGGTGACTACCATAGAAAAATCAGTTCAAGTTCACATACACCAATTCATTTCGACAGAAACATCAACCATTTCTGACCATTTCTCACTCCAATGGAAGCCTATAAAGTGCGATCTACATCCCTCCGTTTTTCTCCCGTGGTCGGGGCCTGGAAATTGGCTGCTGCGGACGGCACAATGTACAGCCACCACACCCCCACCCGGATCAATTAATTGAATTAATTAAGTAATCAATCAATCAATCAATTAATCAATTCAATTAATCAATTCGAGTTAATTCATTAATGAATGAACGAAAGAACGCATGATGAATGAATGAATGCATGGATGATTGAATGAGTGAATGAGTGGATGTATGAGTGAATGAGTGCGTGGATGAATGAGTGAATGGGTGAGTGAATGATTGAGTGATGAGTGAACAAATGAGTGAATGAATTAATGCATGAATGGATGTATGAATGATTGCATGAGTGAATGAGTGAATGAGTGAATGCATGAGTGAATAGTGAGTGAATGATTTAGTGAATGAGTGCGTGAATGAATGAGTGAATGAGTGAGTGAATGATGAGTGAATGAGTGAGTGAATGAGTGAATGATTGAGTGATGAGTGAACGAATGAGTGAATGAATTAATGATTGAATGAATGATTGAGTGATGAGTGAGCGAATGAGTGAATGAATGAATGATTGAATGGATGAATGAGTGAATGATGAGTGAATGAGTGAATGAGAATGAGTGAGTGAATGACTGAATGAATGCATGAGTGAATGTATGAATGAATGCATGAATGAATGAATGATTGAATGAATGAATGAATGAATGAATGATGACTGAATGCATGAATGAATGAATGAATGATTGATGCATGATTGAATGAATGAATGAATGCATTTCGTTATCTCTGTACTGTACACTGACAATGACAATTAAAAAATTGAATCTGAATCTGATGGAATGATTGAATGTATGTATGAATGAATGTATGAATGATTGAGTGAATGTAGAGCCTCCAAATCTCATTTTTTTTACATTATAAAAGGGTGCAATTCAATTAATTAAAGTCCATACAGACACATTTTCATAAATTCTGACTTTACATCTTACCTTTCCGTTCGAGTTGATTCCTGGCTGGTTGGAGTTGATTTGCGTTGCATCTTTCTTCCACTTCCATCCACTTAGCAGCACATTCTTCAGACTTCATAATGCCTTTCTCACTAAATTTAATTACCCTGCTGCAAGTTTCCACCATATATTCCACAGAACTAGAAAGAAACTTAATTAGAATCTCCAGTTAAACAGGCATCAGTGAAGTCCTCTCAGACATGATGTGTGCTCCCTGCCTAGCTAGCCTGAAACAAAGCTCGTGATTGGCCGAACTTAAAGCACACGGTGTTGGGGGTTCAGTATTGATGTGGCTGGCAGACAGGAAGCAAAGAGTAGGTTATTTTCTGGATGGCAGGCAGTGGCAAGTGGGGTACCGCAAGGCTCAGTGCTGGGACCCCAGCTAATTACGATATATATTAATGATTTGGACGAGGGAATTGAATGCAACATCTCCACGTTTGCGGATGACACGAAGCTGGGGGGCAGTGTTAGCTGTGAGGAGGATGCTAGGAGGCTGCAGGGTGACTTGGATAGGTTGGTTGAGTGGACACATGCATGGCAGATGCAGTATAATGTGGATAAATGTGAGGTTATCCACTTGGGTGGCAAAAACACGAATGTAGACTACTATATGAATTGTGGCCGATTAGGAATAGGGGAGATGCAACGAGACCTGGGTGTTATGGCACACCAGTCATTGAAAGTAGGCATGCAGGTGCAGCAGGCAGTGAAGAAAGCAAATGGTATGTTGGCATTCATAGCAAAAGGATTTGAGTATAAGAGCAGGGAGGTTCTACTGCAGTTGTGCAGGGTCTTGGTGAGACCACACCTGGAGTATTGCGTACAGTTTTGGTCTCCTAATCTGAGGAAAGACATTCTTGCCATAGAGCGAGTTGGGAGAAGGTTCACCAGACTGATTCCTGGGTTGGCAGGACTTACATATGAAGAAAGACTGGATAGACTCGGCTTGTACTCGCTAGAATTTAGAAGATTGAGGGGGGTCTTATAGAAACTTACAAAATTCGTAAGGGGTTGGAAAGGCAGGAAGATTATTCCCGATGTTGGGGAAGTCCAGAACTAGGGGTCACAGTTTAAGGATAAGAGGGAAATCTTTTAGGACCGCGATGAGAAAATCATTTTTTACACAGAGAGTGGTGAATCTGTGGAATTCTCTGCCACAGAAGGTAGTTGAGGCCAGTTCATTGGCTATATTTAAGAGGGAGTTAGATGTGGCTAAAGGGATCAGGGTGTATGGAGAGAAGGCAAGGATGGGATACTGAGTTGGATGATCAGCCATGATCAAATTGAATGGCGGTGCCGGCTCGAAGGGCAGAATATCTATATTTCTAACTGGCATACAACTCAATGTTCAACGTGCTTTGATTGGACTAAAATACCCGAAAATGTTGCTGTTTTCTGTAATTTAATAAAAACATATGCAAGGCTTGTTCATGACGAGTTTCGGGGGTGATTTATATTATATGTTTACACAATATATGAAAATTTAATGTAGTTCTGTGGCTTGGGTTACGAAACACTGGAATAAAGTTCCTCGGCCCACATCCAAAACTGTCTCTTCTTTGGGTTTAGATCCAGCAGTTGTTTGACTAATGCACGCTTCACAATTTGCACAGTGCGTTCTCCTGCTCCATTTGAGGCGGGATGGTATGGAGCGACTCTGGTGTGTTTTAAACCACTCCCTTTCGTGAATTGTGCATACTCTCATGAACAAAATTGAGGTCCGTTATCAGACACAATTTCCTCTGGAAATCCATAGGACGCAAACAATCCTCGCAACATGTCCATCGTTTTGCTGGATGTCGTTTTGTTAATCAGAAACACCTCAACCCACTTGGAGGGTCTATCAATCACAATGAACAATTGTTGTCCATCTAACTCTGCAAAGTCAACGTGTAATCTTTGTCACACTCTAGTCGGCCATTTCCATTGCTGTGGCGGTTCCGTTGGGGTATTCTTTCCAACTGCTTGACATGTGCTACACCATGTCACCGTTTGTTCTTGTCCTTATCTAGACCCGGCCACCATAGATAGTTTGTAGCTAGACTCTTTGTTAGACACATTCTCAAATGCTGATCATGAAGATCTCCTTGCAACTTTATTCCATATTTTTCAGGGATTACAACTCTCGCTCCCCACATGATATTTCGTTCAAACCTAGGTTTGAATGACAATAAATTGCATTCTATGACACAACATTGGTCTATTGAGAGTTAATTCCTACGTACAAAGAATGGTTTCAGTTTTGCCTCTGAATCCGGCTATTTGTTGGCCATCCATTTGTAGCCTACTCTGCACTCTTGACAAAAGTCTGCCATGGGGAGTAGCCTTCCGAATGTCCCCTGAAGTGATAGGTAACTCATCTACATGAGAGAAGTAAAACAAGCCCTCTCTGTTTGCGGTAACCTCCGATTCTAGAGGTAATCTAGACATCGGGTCCGCATTGCTGTGCTCTGCTGCCTTAGAATATTGAATATCATACTGGTATACAGACAATATCAATGCCCATATTTGCCTTATGGCTGCTGACAGAGTTGGCATGTGCGCTTTTGGATTTAGGATCACTGTCAACGGCTGGTGATCTGTCTCGATTACAAACCTTCTACCATACAAGTATTTGTGAAACCTCCAAACGCCAAAAATCAACGCAAGAGCCTTTTAGAAACATAGAACCATTGAAAATAGGTGCAGGAGTAAGCCATTCGGCCCTTCGAGCCTGCACCGACATTCAATATGATCATGGCTGATCATCCAACTCAGTATCCTGTACCTGCCTTCTCTCCATACCCCCTGATCCCTTTACCCACAAGAGCGACATCTAACACCCTCTTAAATATAGCCAATGAACTGGCCTCAACTACCTTCTGTGGCAGAGAATTCCACAGATTCACCACTGTCTGTGTGAAAAATGTTTTTCTCATCTCGGTCCTAAAAGACTTCCCCCTTATCCTTAAACTGCGACCCCTTGTTCTGGACTCCCCCAACATCGGGAACAATCTTCCTGCATCTAGCCTGTCCAACCCCTTAAAAATGTTGTAAGTTTCTATAAGATTGTAAGTTTCTATAAAATATTGATCTAGTTGCGTACAATTTCTGTCACTGGCATTCTTCTCTCGTGTTGATGAGTTACCTATCACTTCAGGGGACTATCGTCGAGTGATCTATCTTGCTTGCTATAGTATATTTGATCCCCACAAGAGGAAAAATCGCTCTGTAACTACTCTTAAAATTTTTCATAATTTGGTTACACTACCCAAATACACATGTTTTTCCTGTGTACATATAGTATATTTTGCATTACCCTTTTAAGTTATTTCTACATTCTGCTCATTGCATCTATATCCATGTTATTAGATGACGAGCAGAGCTTTGTTCAATTCGCCAAGTAATACGGGTCTAATCCAACCTCCCTAGTTTTGAATCATATCCTTCTGGAAATAAACCCCCGGTGCGTGATTTGTATCATTATATCGCTAACCTGTTGCAGAATATTTAGCATCTGATATATGCGTGTTGCCGGCTCATTTTGTTCTCTTACTCCATTGATATATCTTGACCACAACATCATTCTGTCTGATCTGGCCAAGCTTTCGAACATGGCAGCAAGCATCGGCAAGAGACAACATCCTGCTCGGTGGATCAGCTTACTTCCATAAGAACGACGACGTGTTCAAGCCCTGAGTTGAGTAACTAAAATGCAAATACTTGGACATCGGCATTTTGGGTAGCGAGTTGGCACATCGGTAGAGTTGGAGAGCGCCAGAGACCCGGTTTCTATCCTGACCACGGGTGCCGCCTGTACGGAGTTTTTGCGTTCCCCTGTGACCGCGTGGGTTTTCTGTTGGGGCTCCGCTTTCCTCCCACACTCCAAAGACGTACAGTTTTGTAGGTTAACGGTACACTACAATGCTGACAGTCTGAAGAAGGGTTTCGGCCCGAAACGTTGCCTATCTCCTTATCTCGGTCCTAAAAGATTTTCCCCTTATCCTTAAACTGTGACCCCCTTGTTCTGGACTTCCCCAACATCGGGAACAATCTTCCTGCATCTAGCCTGTCCAACCCCTTCAGAATCATGTAAGTTTCTATAAGATCCCCCCTCAATCTTCTAAATTCTAGCGAGTACAAGCCGAGTCTATCCAGTCTTTCTTCATATGAAAGTCTTGACATCCTAGGAATCAGCCTGGTGAACCTTCTCTGTACTTCCTCTATGGCAAGAATATCCTTCCTCAGATTTGGAGACCAAAACTGTACGCAATACTCCAGGTTTGGTCTCACTGCGGTATAACCTCCCTGCTCCTATACTCAAATCCTTTTGATATTAATTCCGTTAAGTGAAACGTGTTGATAAGAGTAAAGAGTACATCCTATATAATATAGGAAAATGCATCCTTTTGACGGGCGAACCCCAGAAAGCTTTATGGAATTCGCTTCTATCAAAATTAAGATGTTTGTTTCATGAACGTAAATAACAAGTTGTGATGTAAGATTCTACGATGTTCTTCAGATTTAATGGATGAACACGTCAATTATCTAATTGCACCTCTCAGGAGTTGAGGGGCGGGGATTGCCCATGAAGACGACATATAATGAGTGATGATGTGAATATCGAGTAGATTGCATGGGCGGTCCACGACAGACTTCGCTGGCGAAAGCATGCACTCCCCGCCTGAGGGTCTCGTGTACACCATTTTCTACACTGCTCTTGCAGTAAGCGCTCTTCCAGGTGAAAAGAGAGATGTAGTTATTTTGCTTTAAGCTGTATTGGAATGCTTATAATTTTATTAATTATTCAGAAACACTTTTAATAACATGTCACTCTTGGTTTTGTGGCAGCATGGTGGCGCAACGGTAGAGTTGCTGCCTTACAGCACCAGGGACCCAGGTTCGATCTTGACTCCGGGTACTCTCTGTACGGAGTTAGTACGTTTTCTCCGTGATTGCGTGGGTTTTCACCAGGTGCTCCGGTTTCCTCCCACATTGCAAAGACGTGCGTTTTTTTAGTTAATTCGCTTCCGTTAATTGTAAATTGGCCATCGTGTATAATTTCCACTTTGCTTCGAGCCAAGCAATTTCTCGATTTTTAAATACTTATTTGCAAATCTATGCCAATTTTCACCTCTGACAGTCCAAAAACCACGGGCCAAAATATTCGCACAACCCCCTTTTTCTGGCTTTTGACCATCGTATTCGTCATGTCTTGAGCTACTAGCAGCTGAATTCTCGACATACCCAGCTTAACCGACCACTTCTGCCTACCTCTGAGACCTCCTTTAAACATGTGTCTCTAAAGAAACTTTTGGGCGACTGGCGTCATGTCGCGACGGGCGGATTAGCATCACTTGGAAAGCACGGTGAATGTTTAATTGAAGTTCGACCAGAAAAACGGCTGCGGAAAGTACGGTGTTTTGTCGTTTTTTTCTGCCATTTACTTTGGTCTTCGCGTGAACTGAAGTCGCCCTGGACTGGTTTTAACAATTAAAAATCGAATCGTTTTAACTAATATGAGCAGCGTGAGCTGTTACTGTTTGGTGTGTTTTTTAATCGATAACAGTGTTGATCTAACCAAATCAATGGCTTGGCTGATTGAATTGTTTATATTTAATTTATTCGTATTAAAATAACCGACATCATTAATTTCACAACGAAAGGGAGTTACGGCTTAAGGAAATAGCAATTAATTCTGTCTGCATCAGAACTTTCCATTCATGCTTCTCGAGGGTTTGGCTCCGTTGTTCTAATTCTATTTGCTCATCCGCCACGTCTCGCACCCTTATTAGCATGAAGAATGCGTAACTCAAATAAACAAAATGAGCTTCCTTCTACCCCAGGCTTTCCCTCCTATCTTGTTGCGTTAACCTCCTGACCTTCCTTGTTGCCCGTCCCAAATCTCATAACACTTTTATCCCTCCTGCAAGTAAGGGCTATGCAACACGGAGAAATGTCTATTTTATTCCCAATAGATACACGTGTCAAAGGTATAGA
The DNA here is from genome assembly GCF_028641065.1 of Leucoraja erinaceus. Lineage (NCBI taxonomy): Eukaryota > Metazoa > Chordata > Chondrichthyes > Rajiformes > Rajidae > Leucoraja > Leucoraja erinaceus. Next base: position 44,085,731 of record NC_073391.1, on the reverse strand, counting down.
TTGGGATGAACGGAAAACCCGAATCTATACGGAGGTTGCACGTAAGGTCACTGGGTCTTAGGGCTTGACGCACGGAGCAGCTCAATCCATCTGGAGGACATCCGTAACTTCCGGTATATGTTGTTGGTACAAGAAACGCGTAATTTCCTACCTGTTAAAAACCGCCAAAATGTTGCATTTTTGCGCTGTAAAAAATCGTGGAAGTCGGGGTAAGTGTGAGAGACATGTACCCAACTTCAGTTCCAAAAGTGAAGAGAAATGAAGGTAAAGAGAAGCGAGAGCTGAAGGGCCAACAACAGCTAAAGTGCTTGGCGAACATTGGCCGAGTAGATATAGGAATTGAAAATACTGGGAATTATCGCGTTTGCTCACTGCATTTTATCAAGTAATGGCACTATTTGTGTTCAAGAAGGAACCGCAGATGCTGGAAATGTTTTAATTGTCTGAAGAAGGGTTTCGGCCCGAAACGTTACCTACTGTATTTCCTGCTCTCCACAGATGCTGCTGCACCCGCTGAGTTTCTCCAGCATTTTTGTGTGCCAGGCATTATTTGTCTTTTTTTCTTGATTTCTTTGGTATCTAAAAAGTCTCAGGTGATAAATCTGGCTGTAAATTTTGCTTCAGAGGCGTTTTATTTTTGTATGTAAAATCCCACTTGAAAACCATGGGCGATTTTAAAATTTTACAGCCAGATTTATCACTTCTGAAAGTTTTTAGATGCCAAAGGAATCAAGAAAAAACACAAATAATGCCTTAGTTGATGAAATGCAGTGAGCAAACGGCCAATGTTCGCCAAGCACTCTGGCTGTTGTTGCCCCCTCAACTCTCGCATCTATCTACCGTCATTTCTCCTCACTTTTGGAATTCTGAAATAGTTTAAATGTCTCTCACGCTAAACCCGGTTTCCATAATTATTTACAGCGCAAAAATTGAACATTTTGGCGGGTTATAACGGGCCCGCTACGCTGGAAACAATGGTCAGTGCCTACCTGTAGTACATCGCGTGTACTCCAGTTGGCGTAGCGTAGCAACAGTACGGGTCGTGGGTCGTGTCCCGACTGCCGTGCAACCTCCCTATACCTTTCGCACTTGGATCTTACTGCAAATTATGTCGCTACAAATACAATACATGCAAATTGATAATGATTTATCTCTCTATCCTACCTTTCTTTCAGTTAATGTAATGGCCATCGTGATACTCGCCAGAGGAAGGTGCGGACTCTCCAGGTGCACGACTAAGTACTTATTAGCAATGGCGGTGGCGGATCTCTTAGTCATTATCACCGCTGTTTTGTTAAACCGGCTTCCTGCCATTTATATTCCAGGTAGCTTCTTGTCCATTACACCCGTGCGTAGTCTCACTGTTGTTCTGATTTATGCAGCGATGCACAGCTCCGTCTGGCTAACAGTCGCCTTCACTATGGATCGATTTGTGGCCATTTGTTGCCATGAGCTGAAAGCAAAATATTGCACCGACAGGGCGGCCGCTGTGGTCATAGCAATAGTGTGTGTACTGGCAAGTTTGCAAACGATACCCTGGTACTTTGTATATGAGCCCATGTTTGTAATCAATGGAGTGCCGTGGTTTTGCAGAGTGAGGGGAAACTATTCTACGTCGCCATTTTGGATAGCATTTCACTGGCTCGACCGCATTTTCACCCCGAGCGTCCCGTTTCTTCTGATATTTCTGCTCAATATTCTGACTGTCAGGTACATTCTAGTGGCGAGTAAAGCGCGCAGTCGCCTTCGGGCGCAGAACAATGGAGAAAAACAGAGCGACCCAGAGATGGAAAACCGGAGGAAGTCCATCGTTTTGCTTTTTACTATCTCGGCTAGTTTCATCCTCCTGTGGATGGCAGATCTTGTACAATTTTTTAACGAACGGGTTACGAGTAATAAACCATATGATTTCAGCGCGCCCAAATTTATAATGCAAGAAGGTGCAAATGTGCTTGTGTTACTGAATTCTTGTACAAACACGTTTATTTATGCAATAACTCAAAGTAGTTTCAGGAAGGAGCTAAAGGACGCGATTATATATCCATTTACAGTATTCCGTAACATATATAGAAATAGACAATAGACTATAGACAAATAATGGGAGTTTAAATCTAAAGTTGAAATTTGCATTACGGGAAATCTCAGTGTACCTTTTCGGAGTTCAGAATAATTGTTACTGTACCTAAAATCACCGTTTTATTTTCGGCCGGAGCAACTACCACTGTCATGACGATATACAAAGATAAAATACTGGAAACACTCAACAAGTCAGGATTGAGAAACGGGGTGAAGAATTTGCTCCGAGCTCCTTTAGTGAGAGAAAAAATAACGTTAGTTCTCAATAGTGGAGGGAGCGGGGAGGGATGGGTATGTGGGCGCGGTGGGAAGAACAGAGAATATCTCGGATGAGACGAGTCCAAAAGGGTTAGCTGCGGGGGCTGGGGGTGTTTGGGGGGGGGGGGGGGGGGGGGGTGGGGGGGTGGATCATTACGTTCAAAGGCTTGGATAGCGTGGATGTAGAGAGGATGTTTCCACTAGTGGGAGAGTCCAGTACTCGAGGTAATGGCCTCAAAATTAAAGGACGTTCCTTTAGGAAGGGTATGAGGAGGAATTTATTTAGTCAAAGGTTGCTGAATCTGTTGAATTCTTTGCCACAGAAGGCGGTGGGATCCAAATCAATTGATATTTTAAAGACAGATATCGATAGATTCTTGATTAGTACGGGTGTCAGTGGTTATGGGAAGAAGGCAGGAGAATGGTGTTAGAAGGGAAAGATAGATCAGCCGTGATTGAATGGTGGAGTAGACTTGATGGGCCGAATGGCCTAATTCTGCTCCTATCATTTATGACCTTATCACCCTTTCTCCGTTCATCTTACTCGCCTCACCCATGAACGATCAGTCCTCAGCAAAATCCATGGTGTCCCCTCGCGTCTCAAAGAATGTTCACGTTCAATAACATTTCATGGTCTGTGTAATATGTCACGAATTAGCCAAAAATGTAAGTTCTGTTATTTATACTGTGCTTGAACCTGTAAGGTTCAGTGTAGCCCGATCATATGCCAGCCTGCATCGTTACGAACCTGGCATTTTACTTCTCATCAGCATTTTCTCTGTAACTAATGCTGTAATTCTGTAATACCATATTTTGCATTGTGGAGTGTTTCTCTTTGCACTACCTGTTGCACTACCTGTGTGCGACTTGATTGATGGTATGATTTGAGTGCACAGCACGCAAATTAATTTATTCACCTTTCGCGGCACAGGTGGCAATAATAATACACCAAACCAAACCTTCCACTGCCTGGAATCCTTGCGCTCGGACCCACCTGTTCTCCTGAAGAAGAAGAAGTCTCCTGCAGTCTGAAGAATGGTTTCATCCCGAAACGTTGCCTATTTCCTTCGCTCCATAGATGCTGCTGCACCCGCTGAGTTTCTCCACCTTTTTTGTGTACCCACCTGTTCTCCGTTTGCCAAACACTTCCAATTCTCACAGACGTTTCTGTCCTTGGCCTCCTCCATTGTTAGACTGAGGCCGAACGCAAATTATAGGAACAGCATCTCATATTTCGCTTTGGCAGCTTACAACTCAATACAGTTTGAATTTTGGTGTCTCTAACTTCAAGTAACCCCTGTATTCCCTCTTGCATCCCTCCCCCACCCGTCGTACCAGCTTCAAAGTCGTTTTGTTGGGTCTCATTGTCAGTACTCGTTGTCATGGAAGAAACAGCTAACAATGACCTGTTTCCGTTATCGTCGTTACTTTTTCATTTGTACGCAAATTCATTTCACTTGCACTTTATGTCGAATAAACCCGTATTGTATTGTATTATCTGTTTTGCATATATTTAATTCATCTGTTCTATACCCCCCTACATCACCATCTTATATCTCTCTTTCCCCTTTCCCCTGATTCCTAGTCTGACAAAGTGGCTCGACCCGAAACGTCACCTATTCATTTTCTCCTGAGATGCTGTCTGACCCGCTGAGTTACTCCAGCTTTTTATATCTATCTTCCCACTACCATCTTCTGACAATTAGCAGCAATCCAATTTTTCATCGAATTACCCGGTAATGCGACCTAGATATCTGAACCAGGCTACTATGTATGTTCTTTGCAAGCACCTTTCCAAAGTCCATATAGAATGCATCTACCGACAGGATTTCAAGTCACCTCTTATAAAAACTCAATTTCTTTTTTGACACCACATCCCATGCCATACCAAGTATCTATAATCCGTCCATCCTCTCTCAATCAGAATCTAATTATATACCTGATTTTACTCATGTATAGTATGATTTGATTGCACAATTATCATGTAAAGTCTGTCTACTGTGTCTCAGTACACGTGACAATAAGAAACCTAACCAAACCTTCACTACCCCTCAATCCCCTTCCACCAAATCAATTTTGTATCGAGTTCCCAATGTCCCAATGTCATCCCATGTGATCTAACTTCCTGTACCAGACGATCATGTATATAATTCTCCAGCACCTTTCTAAAGTCCACGCAGAAAACATTTACAGCTCTGGCCTCGATAAGCATTCTGATCATCTCTTCCAAAAAAACAATTTATTTTGTCGGACTCCATTTATCATGCCGGGTCTACTGTACCTAATCCGTTCATCCTCTCTCCCAGAATCTCCTTCAATAACCTTCAGTAATATTACATCCATATGATCGTTTACATTTGACCTCGATTTATAGCTGGGTCGATCTCATGTCAGTGGTGGGAATCTAGTAGAAACATAGAAACATCGAAAATAGGCGCAGGAGTAGGCCATTCGGCCCTTCGAGCCTGCACCGCCATTCGATATGATCAGGGCTGATCATCCAACTCAGTATCCTGTACGTGCCTTCTCTCCATACCCCCTGATCCCTTTAGCCACAAGGGCCACATCTAACTCCCTCATAAACATAGCCAATGAACTGGCCTCAACTACCATCTGTGGCAGAGAATTTCCAGAGATTCACCACTGTGTGAAAAATGTTTTCCTCATCTCGGTCCTAAAAGATTCCCCCCTTATCCTTAAACGGTGACCCCTTGTTCTGGATTTCCCCAACATCGGGAACAATCTTCCTACATCTAGCCCTTAAGAATTTTGTAAGTTTCTATAAGATCCCCCCTCAATCTTCTAAATTCTAGCGAGTACAAGCGAGTCTATCCAGTCTTTCTTCATATGAAAGTCCTGACATCCCAGGAATCAGTCTGGTGAACCTTCTCTGAACTCCCTCTACGACAAGAATGTCCTTCCTCAGATTAGGAGACCAAAACTGTACGCAATACTCAATATGTGGTCTCACCAGGACCCTGTACAACTGCAGTAGAACCTCCCTGCTCCTATACTCAAATCCTTTTGCTATGAATGCTAACATACCATTCGCCTTCTTCACTGCCTGCCACACCTGCATGCCTACTTCCAATGACTGGTGTACCATGACACCCAGGTCTCGTTGCATCTCCCCTTTTCCTAATCGGCCACCATTCAGATAATAGTCTACTTTCCTGTTCTTGCCACCAAAGTAGATAACCTCACATTTATCCTCATTATACTGCATCTGCCATGCATTTGCCCACTCACCCAGCCTATCCAAATCACCTTGCAGCCTTCTAGCATCCTCCTCACAGCTAACACTGCCCCCCAGCTTCGTGTCATCCGCAAACTTGGAGATGTTGCATTCAATTCCCTCGTCCAAATCATTAATATATATCGGAAATAGCTGGGGTCCCAGCACTGAGCCTTGCGGTACCCCACTAGTCACTGCCTGCCATTGTGAAAGGGACCCGTTTACTCCTACTCTTTGCTTCCTGTCTACCAGCAGGTTCTCTATCCACATCAATACTGAACCCCCAATACCGTGTGCTTTAAGTTTGTATACTAATCTCTTATGTGGAACCTTGTCGAAAGCCTTCTGAAAGTCCAGATATAATACATCCACTGGTTCTCCCTTATCCACTCTACTAGTTACATCCTCGAAAATTCTATAAGAGTCGTCAGACATGATTTACCTTTCATAAATCCATGTTGACTTTGACTTTGACTTTCACCACTTTCCAAATGTGCTGCTATCCCATCTTTAATAACTGATTCTAGCAGTTTCCCCACTACCGACGTTAGACTAACTGGTCTGTAATTCCCCGTTTTCTCTCCCCCTCCCTTTTTTTTTAAAGTGGGGTTACATTAGCTACCCGACAATCCTCAGGACCCACTCCAGTATCTAAAGAGGTTTGAAAAATTATCACTAATGCATCCACTATTTCTGGGGCTACTTCCTTAAGTACTCTGGAATGCAGCCTATCTCGCCCTGGGGATTTATCGGCCTTTAATCCATTCAATTTACCTAACACCACTTCCCGGCTAACCTGGATTCCACTCAGTTCCTCCATCTCATTTGACCCCCGGTCCGCTGCTATTTCCGGCAGATTATTTATGTCTTCCTTAGTGAAGACAGAACCAAAGTAGTTATTCAATTGGTCTGCAATGTCCTTGTTCCCCATGATCAATTCTCATGTTTCTGACTGCAAGGGAGCTACATTTGTTTTAACTAATCTTTTTCTCTTCATATATCTATAAAAGCTTTTGGAGTCAGTTTTTTATGTTCCCTGGCAGTTTTCTTTCATAATCTATTTTCCCTTTCCTAATTAAGCCCTTTGTCCTCCTCTGCTGGTCTCTGAATTTCTCCCAGTTCTCCGTAGGTTGCTTTTTCTGGCTAATTTGTACGCTTTATCGTTTGTTTTGATACTATCCCTGATTTCCCTTGTTATCCACGGATGCACTACCTTCCCTCATTTATTTTTTTGCCAAACTGGGATGAACAATTGTTGTTGTTCATCCATGCAGTCTTTAAATGTCTTCCATTGCATATCCACCGTCAACCCATTAGGACTCAATTGCCAGTCTATCTTGGCCAATTCACGTCTCATACCCTCAAAGTTACCTTTCTTTAAGTTTAGGACCCTTGTTTCCGAGTTAACAATGTCACTCTCCATCCTAATGAAGAACTCAACCATATTATGGTCTATCTTGGCCAAGGCGCCACGCACAACAAGACTGCTAACTAACCCTTCCTCATTACTCAATACCCAATCTAGAATAGCCTGCTCTCTCGTTGGTTCCTCTACATGTTGGTTTAGAAAACTATCCCGCATACATTCCAAGAAATCCTCTTCCTCAGCACGTTTGCCAATTTTATTCACCCAATCTATGCGTAGATTGAAGTCACCCATTATAACTGTTTTACCTTTGTTGCACGCATTTCTAATTCCCTGTTTGATGCCATCCCCAACTCCACTACTACTGTTAGGTGGCCTGTACACAACCCCCACTAGCGTTTTCTGCCCCTTATTTTTTCGCATCTCTACCCATATCGATTCCACATCCTCCAAGCTAATGTCATTCCTTTCTATTGCGTTAATCTGCTCTCTAACCAGCAAAGCTACCCCACCTCCTTTCTCTTTTTGTCTATCCCTCCTGAATATTAAATATCCCTGGATGTTCAGCTCCCAACCTTGGTCACCCTGGAGCCATGTCTCCGTGATCCCGTATATCATAGTCATTAATAGCTATCTGCACATTCAGTACCACAAATCTGACGTATATCGTTAGTACGCATTTTATTGTCGCTGACCGAGTTTCAATAGTAATATAGCGTTCTTGATAAGGTAAAAGAAGGTTGATGCCATGAATGTGTGACGAGTGTACTTTCAAAAACATTTGCTAACTATCAGCGAAACCGATGTCCATTGAATAAAATGAAAATATTTCACAAGTTTTGTTTTACGGCAATTGCCTGCAATTAGGTCTCATGTCGTCTCGTCTTTTAGCTTAGTTGAATTTCGTTTAATTTCATTTAGTTTGGTTTGGTTCCGTAATGCAGCAAAGTAACGGGCCCATCGAGTCCATACCGCCCATCGAACCGCATCACACTTACACAATTCTACACATACTGGGAACAATTTACAATGATACCAAGCCGACTAACCCGCATACGTGTATGTCTTTGGAGTGTGGGAGAAAACCGGCGATTCCGGAGAAAACCACGCAGGTCACGTGTAGAAAGTACAACCTTCGAAGGGACAGCACCCGTAGTCAGGATCGAACCCAGGTCTCTGGCGCTGGAAGGGAGCAATTCTACTGCTGCACCACCTAATGCCCAAATGAACATATTTGCATTGCCTGTCAATGGACATTTCCAATAACAGAACGTCTAATCACCTATACTTGGCATCCCCTGTCATTACCGTTACGGGCTCATATGCCGCCAACATCCTGGCAATTGTCATAGTCCAGGTACTGAGCCAGTCCAGCCATATCAGAGCATATAAAAGATGGATAACCAATTCCTGCCGCTCAAACTATTTCCGGCTTCTGCGGCGCACTCCAGAAATGCGATGAAATAATGGCCTACGTTTGATAAGGTCCCACATAGATTAGTGGGCAAAATTAGAGCACATGGTATTGGGGGTAGGGTACTGACATGGATATAAAATTGGTTGGCAGACAGGAAACAAAGAATAGGGATTAACGGGTCCCTTTCAGGTGGTAGGCAGTGACAAGTGGGTTAGGGCAAGGCTCGCTGCTGTGATCGCAGCTATTTACAATACACATTAACGATTTAGATGGATTAAAAGTAACATTAGTAAAATTGCAGATGATACAAAGCTGGGTGGCAGTGTGAACTGCGAGGAGGATGCGAGGACAGATTGGGTGAGTGGGCAGATGCAGTTTATTGTGGATAAATGTGAGGTTATTGCAAAGTAGGAGTAAACGGGTCCTTTTCACAATGGCAGGCAGTGACTAGTGGGGTACCGCATGGCTCAGTGCTGGGACCCCAGCTATTTCCGATATATATTAATGATTTGGACGAGGGAATTGAATGCAACATCTCCAAGTTTGCGGATGACACGAAGCTGGGTGGCAGTGTTAGCTGTAGGGAGGATGCTAGGAGGCTGCAAGGTGACTTGGATAGGCTGGGTGAGTGGGCAAATGTACGGCAGATGCAGTATAATGCTGATAAATGTGAGGTTATCCACTTTGGTGGCAAAAACAGGAAAGTAGACTATTATCTGAATGGTGGCCGATTAGGAAAGGGGAGATGCAACGAGACCTGGGTGTCATGGTACGCCAGTCATTAAAAGTAGGCATGCAGGTGCAGCAGGCAGTGAAGAAGGCGAATGGTATGTTAGCATTCATAGCAAAATTATTTGAGTATAGGAGCAGGGAGGTTCTACTGCAGTTGTACAGGGTCTTGGTGAGGCCACACCTGGAGTATTGCGTACAATTTTGGTCTCCTAATCTGAGGAAAGACATTCTTGCCACAGAGGGAGTACAGAGAAGGTTCACCAGACTGATTCCTGGGATGTCAGGACTTCCATATGAAGAAAGACTGGATAGATTCGACTTGGACCCGCTAGAATTTAGAAGATTGAAGGGGGATCTTATAGAAACTTACAACATTCTTAAGGGTAGATGCAGGAAGATTGTTCCCGATGTTGGGGAAGTCCAGAACAAGGGGTCACAGTTTAAGGATAAGGGGGAAATCTTTTAGGACCGAGAGGAGAAAAACATTTTTCACATAGAGAGTGGTGGATCTCTGGAATTCTCTGCCACAGAAGGTAGTCGAGGCATGTTCATTGGCTGTATTTAAGAGGGGGTTAGATGTGGCCGTTGTGGCTAAAGGGATCAGGGGGTATGGAGAGAAGGCAGGTACAGGATACTGAGTTGGATGATCAGCCATGATCATACTGAATGGCGGTGCATGCTCGAAGGGCCGAATGGCCCACTCCTGCACCTATTTTCTATGTTTCTATGTCAGACTGCCTCGGCAAGGCCACCAGCAAATCAAGAGTAAAAAAGGGATAAGAGTGGCCGTTGGGCCGATGGAGAACGATACAAGAGAAGAGATCATGGTAAATCAAGAAATGGCAGTAAAAAATGAATAACTTTTTCGCATCAGTCTTCACAATGGGATACACCAGCAGTGTGTCTGCAGACCTAGAGAGTCAAGGGTAGAAGTTAGTGGAGTGGCGATTACTTAGGAGAGGTGATTTGAAAACTGAAAGGGGCTGGATGGACTACACCCCAGTGTTCTGAAAGAAGTCGCCTCGGAGATGGTGGAGGCATTAGTTGTGATCTTTCAAGATTCACTAGAGTTAGGAATGGTTCCTGAAGATTGGAAAATTGCGTAAATCATCCCGCTGCACAAGAAGGGAGCAGAGCTGAAGAACGGAAACGGCAAGCCAGTTTGCCTGACTTCGGTGGTTGGTAAGATTCTAGAGGCCAATTATAAAGGATGAGGTTACGTGGTCCTTAGAAGTTCATGATAAAATAAACTGAAGTCAGCATGGTTTTGTGAAGGGAAGATCTTGCCTGACAAATCTGCGGGAGTTCTTTGAGGAAGTTAATAGCAGGATGGACAGAGGGAAAGTTGTAGATGTTGTTTACCTAGATTTTCAGAAGACCTTCGATAAGGTGCGGCACGACAGACTGCGAGGGATGATGCGAGCCAATGGTATTAAAGGGAATTTCCGAGCATGTATAGCGGGTTACACAAAAATGCTGGAGAAACTCAGCGGGTGCAGCAGCATCTATGGAGCGAAGGAAATATGCAACGTTTCTCCAGCATTTTTGTGTACCTCAGATTTTCCAGTATCTGCAGTTCCTTCTTAAACACAATGTATAGCGGGTTGGCTGGATGTCAGAAGGCAACGAGTTGCATTTTAAAAAGCGCATTTTCAAGTTGGCTGCCAGTGACATGTGGAGTTCTGCAACGGTCGGTGCTGGGGCCAATTCGCTTAACGTTCCATATTAATGATTTGGATAAGGGGATTGAAGGCTTTGTAGCCAAGTTTGCAGATGAAGCGAAGACATAGAGATGGGCAGGCAGTGTCGATGAAGCAAGGTCTCTGCAGAAGGACTTGGACAGGTGAGGAGAGTGGGCAGAGAAGTGGCAGATGAAATTCAGTGTAGGAAAGTGCGGACTGCATTTTGGTAATAAAAAATAAAGGCGTAGATTACTTTCCTAATGGAGAGAATCCAGAAATCGGGGGTGCAAAGGGACTTAGCTGGTTCAGGACTCCCCAAACATTTGTTTCTGTCGAATCGGTAGTAAGGAAGGCAAATTCACTGCTAACGTTTATATTAAGAGGATTGACATACAAAAACAGAGATGTATTGCTAAGGTTCTATGAGGCGCTGATCAGGCCCCATTTGGAGTACATTTAGGCCCCATGTATGAGGAAGAATGTGCTGGCTCTGCAAAGGATCCAGAGTATGTTTGGAAGAAGGATCCCAGGAATGAGTGGGTTAGCATATGATGTGCGCTTGACAGCACTGGCCCTCTACTCGCTGGAGGTCAGAAGGTTGAAGGGGGGGGGGGGGGGCTCATTGATATTTAAAGAATAATGAAAGGCATAGATAGCGTGGATGTAGGAAGGATGTGTCCACTGCCGGGTGAGTCGGGGACCAGAGTTCATAGCCTCAGAATTAAAGGGCGTTCTTTTGGAAAGGAGATAAGGAGGAACTTCGTATAGTTAGTCTATGGAGATCATTGCCACAGAGTACAGAGGAGGCCAAGTCAGTGGATATTTTAAAGGCAGATATAGACAAATGCTCGATTAGGACGGGTGTCAATGGTTATGGGGTGAATGCAGGAAAACTGTATTTAGGAGGCAGAGATCAGTCATGATTGAATGGCAGAGAAGACTCGATGGGCCGAGTGGTCTTATTCTACTCCGTGAATTATCAAGGACGCGTGCGAACTGAGTTGGATGATCAGCCATGATCAGATTGAATGGGCGGTGCAGGGTCGAAGGGCCGAATGGCCTACTGCTGCACCTATTTTCTGTGTTTCTATGTTTCTATGTAATTGTCCAATACCAATAACCTGTGAACAACCAAGGACAAATCTAACATCGGTCACGCCCCCCTCTCCCCTCAAGAGGTACATAAGTGTGAAAATGCATGCCTCCACATCCAGGGACAGTTTCTTCCCAGATGTTATCAGACAACTGAACCGTCCTTTCACAAATTGGAGAGATGTCCTGATCTACCATCGACCTCATTGGAGACCCTTGTACTATTTCTAATGGGAATTTATTGGACCTCATCTTGTACGGAACGTTATTCACGTTATCCTGTATCTGTGCGCGGTGGACGGCATGATTGTAATCACGTGTGGCCTTCCCGCCGTCTTCGTACCACACAACAAAATTGCTTTCAATGTACCTCGGTACAAATGAAAATAAACTAAACTAAACTAAACTTTTCCTGATATGTCTTTACAACTTGAATGTAGAGAGGAACGTTTCAAACTTGTGGGAGCAGATGCGGGAGCACTTGGAAATGTGGTAAAGAGCGAGAATCAGTAAATACACCAATTGAGTGGGGACGGGTGGAGATATGGTCTGACGAGTGAAATGTCAGCGACAAAATGAACAATATAATTTGATATCTAAAAGCTAACATGCTTTCAAAACTCGATGGCATTTGAATTCATCAATTTTAGGGCGTTAAAAAATTGAAACTCAAATCGGCTGCAATAAGCAGTTTGTTTCATGAATATAAATAAAAGCTGTGATGCAACATACTCGGACGGTTCGGCGAATTCAAAAGAAAAACAAAGTTATTATCTAATTGCATCTCTCAGGAATTGATGGAGTGCAGTGCGCCATCAAGACGGTATATAATGAGGGGTGTTAAGAATATCGAGTAGACCGAATGTGTGTCGCGGATCACACTTCGCTAGCAGGGAGGAAATGCACGCTCCGCCTCGAGGTCCGGTGTACGCTGTTTACTACACGGCTCTTGCAGCTTGCGCTATTCCAGGTGAAACTAATAAATGAGATGCCGTTATTTACGGCAGCCTGTTGATCAGCGCTCCGGTCGATGGATAAGAGGAATTATTAATTGTATTCTTGATTGCGATGGTTTATTTTCCTACGGTTTATTTACCATGGCGTTGAGTGGAGGAAGGTGACGGGTGCATTAGCAGCAAAATAACGTTTCAACCAACACCTCCGTCTAACAGATGCCAGTAGCTTTGCAGTTGGGGCAAGCTGCGTCCAAAGGCATTCCACTTGCTGCAGTCTAAGTGTGTGTTTACAGTGAATGTAGATGTGTTTCATTCACCGCCAGCAATTAAAAAGCACTTCGAAATAACATATTGTAAACTGCTTAATGTTATGTAATGTGTAATCCTGAATCGATTGGAATCGTTTAATTTATTGTAATATCTCACCATGAAACGTTGGCGCGAAATACATCGCGAGCTATTCTACCTGCTGCACGCATGAGAACCGAGCGTTTCCGATGCAGAGCTGATATGTTTCAATCTTCTGCCTTTAACTAAAAAGAACTTGTTAAAATAATTTGTTTTAAACGCCATTATTTTACATATGAAAGAGGATGGGGATCAAGGAAAATGTGTAATGGATCATTGTTAGCTCATTGTAAGATTATTGTAAGTGTCTCGACACGAAATGTCACCCATTCATTCTATCCATGTCTGTCCCGCTGAGTTACGCCAGCATATGGTGTCTACAGTATATTGGATCAAAATGTATTCTACATGCAGCAGTCTAATCTAGATTAACATCATTTCTAATTTAATCTAGATTTCAAGTGTTTCCAATGTAATGTAGTTGTTTCTTCATCATTAACTAAATGCACTTTGAAACAGCTTGCTCTAAACCACTCTCTTCTCCTTGATCCATGTTCGTGTGTCGACTGATTGCATTTATGCTCTCGTAAAAGCTTTCCGTGATTTTTCTTTTGCAAGATAAAAACAACATTTTTTCTATTTGCTTCCTATGCAGAAATCTACTTCCTATGCCATTATCGAACAATACTGAAAGAGTTTATAGTGGGCCATCTTATTTTATGTAATTCACGATCCCTAATCGATTGGAAACATGTATTTTGTTGTAAGCCCTCACCATGAATATTTAAAATTAGATACACCAGATCGTATTCCATTTGCTGCAAGTAATATAATTTAGCATTTCCAATGCAAATTAAATAAAGAACGGGAAGAAGTCCACCTGTCTACCTCGTTCACGATATTGGCCACCCATTTTTTAATGATTAAGAAGGAACTGCAGATGCTGGAAATTCGAAGGTAGACAAAAATGCTGGAGAAACTCAACGGGTGAGGCAGCATCTACGGAGCGAAGGAAATTGGCAACGTTTCGGGTCGAAACCCTTCTTCATTTTTTAATGATACACATTTTGTATTCTTCACGCCTTCTTAATGTATAATGTTCCCGGAAATAGCTGTGGTGCGAATTCCACTTGATAAAACTCTTATCTCTCTTTCTGTCTCTTTTATTTATAGTTAATCTAATGGCCGTCGTGGTCCTTTCCCGAGGGAAATGCGGTTTGTCCAAATGTATCACTAAGTACCTACTATCGATGGCGGTGACGGATCTCTTAGTCATTATCACCGCTGTTTTATTAAACCGGATCCCTGCGATCTATTTCCCAGGAAGCTTCCTATCCATTACGCCTGTGTGCAGTCTCTCCATTGTTTTAATCCAAGCAGTCAGGGACAGCTCCGTCTGGTTAACAGTAGCCTTCACTTTTGATCGATTTGTGGCCATATGTTGCCAGCAAATGAAAATAAAATATTGCACGGAGCGGACGGCTGTCGTGGTGATAGCAACGGTGTGCGCACTGGCAAGTTTGAAAAGCGTGCCCTGGTACTTTATGCACGAACCCATGTATATAATCAACGCAGTTCCCTGGTATTGCAAGCTGAAGGAAATCCGTTATACCTCACCTTGGTGGAAAGCGTTTGACTGGTTGGATCGCATTGTGACCCCATGCGCCCCGTTTCTTCTCATAATTCTGCTGAATATCCTGACTGTCAGGTTCATTATAGCAGCCGGTAAAGCGCGCAGCAGGCTTCGGGCGCAGAGCAACGGAGAAAAACAAAGTGATCCAGAGATGGAGAACCGGAGGAAGTCCATCATTTTACTTTTTGCCATCTCGGGCAGTTTCATCTTCCTGTGGACGGCCAATCTTGTACAATTTGTTTTCAAACGCTTTTCGGCTGATTATAAAATCACCAGCTTCAATGACCCCATATTTATACTGCAAGAGGGCGCAAATATGCTTCAGTTGTTAAATTCTTGTACCAATACGTTTATTTACGTAGTAACTCAAAGCAGCTTCAGAAAGGAGCTGCAGGATACAATAAAATATACATTTATTCTATTGGGCAAAATAATCAAATAATGGTAGTCTGAATGTAAAATTAGTTTCCGTGTCACAAAAAATTTATGTGAACATTCGGAAATGTATTTATTATATTATCATTCGCTGAAAGTCAAATGAATGTTGTTATTTTTCGGCTGTGGCAAATATGATGAATATGAGGAAAAGCAAATAGAAAGTACTGAAAATGCACAGCAAAGCTTCCCTGCTGTAATACCCCCCCCCCCCCCCCACACCCCCCCCCCCCCCCCCCCCCCATCAGCCCCCCCAAGCCCCCCCCGTATTAAAGTTGCCCCCCCCTCGCCCCCTTCTACCAACGAAATTTACCTCCGCTAGTATCCAAGGCTCATCACGCCAATAGCGCCCTAGCATTTATGACCACTGTATTAAACCTACATCTACCTGTATTAAAAAGTACATCTACCATTGCTCAGCCCATTTCAGTAACTGTAACTTGTTTTAAACGTACCGGGTTCACGGGAATGTTACCGTGTCCTGTTTAAAAAAGGATTTCTGTTGGAGTATTAATAAAAAATAACATTGGATATTGAATAAAATATGTTCATCCAGAAACACCAAAATGTTGTGAGTTGTTTAACCGAAATCTCTGAAAATACGACTATCACTGCGCCTGTAGGACCGAATCTGCCAAGGTTGAGTCAGGCTACAATCCTCTTAGACCAACTGAAAACATTATGCACGTAACTTCGTGTAGATACATTTAGGTAGATGAACCATTCCGGTCAATTAAATTGGTGGCATCAACATGTTGGCTCCAGGAGACCAAAAAACTGCAGGTGTGCGTTTAAAACAACACAAACTGTTGGAGTAACTCAACGAGCCACGCAACATATCTACAGGACATGGATCGGCGACGTTCTGCGCGGGAATCCTTTCTCAGATTGATGGCAGAAGGTTGGGGGTGGGAGCTGCAGAAGAGAGTGTGACGGGACACAGTCTGCCAAGTGCTAGGTGGGTTGAGACAAAAAAAAGCTGGAGTAACCCAGCGGGTCAGCGGGCATCTCTGGAGTTTCTCGACCTGAAACGAGTTTCTCAGGAAAAAAGGAATAGGTGACGTTTCGTGTCGAGACCCTTCTTCAGCCTCTCGAAGGTTCTCGATCTAAAACGTCGCCTTTTCCTTTTCTTCTGAGATGCTATCTGACCCGCTGAACTATTCCAGCTTTTTGTGTTTATCTTCGGTTTAAGCCAGCATCTGCAGTTCCTTCCCACACAAGTGTCAGGTGGATAAAGGTGAAGGGAGTTTGATTGATGGATGGTTGGACAAAGGGATGAAAAAGAGAATAAGCGGTATCAGATATGGAGAGAAGAAGAGTGAACTATAGTACTAGAGGTGGGAGTGTAGGGGGAAGGGGAGTAGAATTGGATCACGGGAGAGTGGGAGACGTGTGTGCGCATCAAAGTGGGCCACAACATAGAAACATAGAAATGACGTTGCAGGAGTAGGCCATTCGGCCCTTCCAGCTATTCAATATGATAGTGCCTGATCATCCAAATTCGGTATCCCGTCCCTGCTTTCTCTTCATGCCCCTTGAGTCCGTTCGCCCTCAGAGCTATATATAACTAACTAACAAAGGAAGAGAACGGGAGAAAAGAGTCGGATGTGTTATCGAAAATGGTAGAGTTTGATGTTGGGTCCAAAGGAGGCGTGTAAACGAGGCACACCACAAGTGCAATGAACCCTCGTTTTAACTGACTTCTTTATGACGGATTGCGGCCGACCGAATCTGCAGGCGGGGCAGACATACTCAACGGCGCCACCCACCGTAAAAAAACAGTAGTCTTAATATCACCAGCAACTTGTACTGTACCGATAGACAAGAAAGCACAACAACGACTCCACTTAGAGCCTTAGAAGGCTCGGGAACTTGGACGTGTCCCCGACAACTCTCACCAACTTTTACAGATGCGCCGTTTAACGCATTTTAACGGGGTGCACCATTGCGTGATTTGGGAACAGCCCCAGCCAAGACCGCAAGAAATTGCAGGGAATTGTGTTCGCAACTCAGGCACCCCACAAACCGATCTCCCTTCTATTGTCTTCATCTACACGTGAGACTGCATCGGCAAGGCTACCAGCATATAAAGAGTTAATTAAAAAAAGAGGCTAGAATGGACGTTGGGCCGCTGGACAATGATACAGGAAAAGAGATAACGATAAATCAAGAAATGGCAGAGGAATTTAATAATTTTTTTTGCATCAGTCTTCAAAATAGAAGACACTAGCATTGTGCTTGCAATCATAGAGAGTCAGGGGCGGAATTTAGTCGAGTGGCGATTATTAAAAAGAAGATGCTAGGAAAACTGAAAGATCTGAGGGTGGATAAGTCACCTGGACTGGATGGACTGCACCCCAGTGTTCTAAAGGAGGTGGCCTCGGAGATTGTGGAGGCATTAGTTGTGATATGGCAAGAATCGCAAGAGTTAGGAATGGTGACTGAAGATTGGAAAATTGCGTAGATCATCCCGCTGTACAAGAAGGGAGCAAAGCAGACGAACGGAAACACTGGGCCAGTTATCCTGACTTCGGTGAAGTCCATTATAAAGGATGAGGTTACGCAGTCCTCAGAGGTTCACGGTAACATCGGCCGAAGTCAACATTGTTTGGTGAAGGGAAGGTCTTGCCTGACAAATCTGCTGGAGTTCGTTGAGGAAGTAAATAGCAGAACGGTAAATAGCAGATTGTGTTTACCTAGATTTCCAGAAGGCATTCGATCAGGTGCCGCACGTCAGGCTGCGATGGAAGATGATATTCATGGTATATCCTATGGTGTTCAAGGGAAAATACGTGCAGGTATAGCGGATAGACAGGATGAAGGAAGGCAAAGAGTTGCAATACAAGGCGCATTGTCAGGTTGGCTGGCAATGACTTGTGGAGTTCCGCAAGGGTCGGTGCTGGGGCCAATTATGTTCACCTTGTATATTAATTATTTGGATAAGTGGATTGATGGCTCTGTGGCCAAGTTTGCAGATGGTGCTCAGGCAGGTGGAGGGGCAGTTAGTGTTGCGGAATCAAGGACTCTGCAGAAGGTGAGGATAGTGGGCAGAGAAGTGGCAAATGAAATTTATGTGTAGCTGAGTGCGGAGCGCATTTTGATAATAAGAATAAATGCGGAGATTGTTTTCGAAATGGAGAGAAAATCCAGAAACGGAAGGTGCAATGGGAGAAGTCAGGGAAATGGAATTAGAATGCACAGATCAGCCATGATTGAATGGCGGAGTAGGCTCTTCAGGCGGAATGGCCTAATTCTACTCCAATAACTCCAATGTGAACGTATGAATAACCAAGGACCAACGCACAACGGACACTCCCTCTTCTCCCCTCAAGAGGGACAGAAGTGTGAAAGTGCATGTCTCCACATTCAGGGGGTTTCTTCCCAGCTGTCATTAGGCAACTGAACCGTCCTCTCACAAACGGGAGAGATGTCCCGATCTACCATCGATCCCATTGGAGACTATCTTAACCTTGTACTATCTTTAAACTGAATATATTGGACCTCATCTTGCACTTTATCCTGTATCTGTGCGCGGTGGACGGCATGATTGTAATCACGTGTAGCCTTCCCGCCGTCTTCGTACCACACAACAAAATAGCTTTCAATGTACTTCGGTGCAAGTGGAAATAAACTAAACTAAATTAAACTTTTCCTGATATGTCTTTATAACTTGAATGTACAGAGGAACGTTTCAAACTTTGCAGATGTGGGAGCACTTGGAAGTGTTGTAAAGAGCGAGAATGAGTAAATACTTCAATTGAGTGGGGACGGGTGGAGATATGGTCTGTTGAGTGAAATGTCAGCGTTAAAATCAGCAATATAATGTAATATCTAAAAGCTAACATGCTTTGAAAATTCAATGGCATTTGAATTCATCACTTTTAGGGCGGTAAAAAGATGAAACAAAAATCGGCTGCAATACGCAGTTTGTTTCATGAATATAAATAAAATCTGTGATGCAACATACTCCTACCGTTCGGCGAATTCAACAGAAAAACAATGTTATTATCTAATTGCATCTCTCAGGAATTGAAGGGGTGCAGTGCGCCATCAAGACGGCATATAATGAGGGGTGTTAAGAATGTCGAGTAGACCGAATGTGTGGCGCGGATCAGACTTCACTCGCAGGAACAAAATGCACGCTCCGCCTCGAGGTCCGGTGTATGCCGTTTACTACACGGCCCTTGCAGCTTGCGCTATTCCAGGTGAAACTATTACGCGAGATGCCATTATTTGTGGCAGCCTGTTTCCTTGAGAATTGGTTGATCGGCGCTCCGGTTGATGGATAACAGGAATTAATAATTTGTACTCTCGTCTTTATTGCGTTGCTTTATTTTCATACGGTATCTTTACCATGGCGTTGAGTGGAGGAAGGTGACGGGTGCATTGGCAGCAAAATAACGTTTCAACCAACACCTCCGTCTAATGGCTGCGAGCAGCTTTGCAGTCGGGGCAAGCTGTGTCCAAAGGCATTCCACTTGCTGCAGTCTAAGTGTGTTTACAATGTAGATGTGTTTCATTCACCGCCTGAAACTAAAAAGCACTTCGAAATAACATATTGAAAACCGCTTCGTGTTATGTAATGTGTAATCCTGAATCGATTGGAATTGTTTAATTTATTGGAATATCTCACCATGAAACGTTGGCGCGAAATACATCAACAGCTATTCTACCTGCTGCATTAATGAGAATCGAGCGTTTCCGATGCAGAACAGATAGAAACATAGAAACATAGAAACTAGAAAATAAGTGCCGGGGAGGCCATTCGGCCCTTCGATATGTTTCAATCTTCTGCCTTTAACTTAAAAACAAGTTAAAATAATTACTTTTTAACGCCATTATTTTACATATGAAAGGGGATGGGGATCAAGAAAAATGTGTAATGGACCATTGTTAGCTCGCTGTAAGATCATTGCAAGTGTCTCGACCGGAAATGTCACCCATTCATTCTATCTATGCCTGTCCCGCTGAGTTACGCCAGCATATGGTGTCTACAGTATATTGGATCAAAATGTATTCTACTTGCAGGTCACCCATTTTTTAATGATTAAGAAGGAACTGCAGATGCTGGAAAATCGAAAGTAGACTAAAAAGCTGGAGAAACTCAACAGGTGAGGCAGCATCTATGGAGAGAAGGAAATAGGCAACGTTTCGGGTCGCAACCCTTATTTTTTTAATGATACCCATTTTGTATTCTTCACGCCTTCTTAATGTATAATGTCCCCGGAAATAGCTGAGGTGCGAATTCCATTTGATAATATTCTTATCTCTCTTTCTGTCTCTTTTTTTTAAATAGTTAATCTAATGGCCATCGTGGTCCTTTCCCGAGGAAGATGCGGTTTGTCCAAATGCATCACTAAGTACCTGCTGTCGATGGCGGTGACGGATCTCTTAGTCATTATCACCGCTGTTTTATTAAACCGGGCTCCTGCGATCTATTTCCCAGGAAGCTTCCTATTCATTACGCCTGTGTGCAGTCTCTCCATTGTTTTAATCCGAGCAGCCAGGGACAGCTCCGTCTGGTTAACAGTCGCCTTCACTTTTGATCGATTTGTGGCCATTTGTTGCCAGCAATTGAAAACAAAATATTGCACGGAGCGGACGGCTGTCGTGGTGATAGCAACGGTGTGCGCACTGGCAAGTTTGAAAAGCGTGCCCTGGTACTTTATACACGAACCCATGTATATGATCAACGCAGTTCCCTGGTATTGCAGAGTGAAGAAAATCCGTTACACGTCACCTTGGTGGATAGCATTTGACTGGTTGGATCGTATTGTGACCCCGTGCGCCCCGTTCCTTCTGATACTTCTGCTCAATGTACTGACTGTCAGGTTCATTCTAGCGGCGAGTAAAGCGCGCAGCAGGCTCCAGGCGCAGAGCAACGGAGAAAAACATAGTGATCCAGAGATGGAGAACCGGAGGAAGTCCATCATTTTACTTTTTGCCATCTCGGGCAGTTTCATCCTCTTGTGGACGGCCAATCTTGTACAATTTTTTTTCAAACGCTTCTGGGCTGGTTATAAAGTCACCAGCTTCAACGACCCCATATTTATACTGCAAGAGGGCGCAAATATGCTTCAGTTGTTAAATTCTTGTACCAATACGTTTATTTACGTAGTGACGCAAAGCAGCTTCAGAAAGGAGCTGAAAGATGCGATCAAATATCCGATTGTTGTATTGGGTAAAATAATCAAATAATGCTAGTCTGAATGTAAAATTATTTTTCGGCCGTGGCAAATCTGATGAATTTGAGGAAAAGCACACAGAAAGTACTGACAATGCTCAGCATAGCTTCCCTGCTGTAATATCCTCCTCCCTCCCTCCCTTCCAACACTAAAAATTATGTTTTAAATTGTTTCAATAGGCAATAGACAATAGGTGCAGGATTAGGCCATTCGGCCTTTCGAGCCAGCACCGCCATTCAATGTGATCATGTTTGATCGTCCCCAATTAGTACCCCGTTCCTGCCTCCTCCCCATATCCCCTGACTCCGCTACTTTTAAGAGCCCTATCTAGCTCTCTCTTGAAAGCATCCAGAGAACCGGCCTCCTCCGCCCTCTGAGGAAAAAATTCAACAGACTCACAACTCTCTGTGAGAAAAAGTGTTTCCCCATCTCCGTTCTAAATGGCTTACCTGACGTCCCTTGTCAGCTACGGTCGCCCCTTACTGCCCGTGGAATCTTTCTTCCTCTTTGGAATGAACTAATCCTGCACCTTCTGTATTATTCCCAGAAATACCTCTTTCCAGTCAACTTTGGCCATCTCCTCCCTCATGGCTCCATAGTCCCCTTTTATCGACTTCAGGTGGACACATAATGGGGAATACGCCCCAATCTCCATCTACGGGGACAGTATGGAGAGAGTGTCCAGCTTTAGGTTTCTGGGCACACGCATCTTAGAGGAACTCTCTTGGTCCACCAAACCGCTGCGCTGGTCAAGAAGGCAGTGCAACGATTGTTCTTCCTGAGAACGTTCAAAAAGACTGGTCTGCCACAACAGCTGCTGACAACCTTCTACCGCTGTACCACTAACGTATGATATCTCTGGGTGGTACCTCAGCTGCACGGAGGCGGAGAGGAGAGCTCTTCAGTACGTCGTCCACGGAGCGCAGAAGATTATTGGGACACAGCTACCTGCCCTGGAGGGCATCTACTGCACACGGTGCCTCAGGAAGGCCGTCAGCATCCACAAAGACTCCTCACACTCTTGTAATGGACTGTTCGAACTCCTACCTTCCGGCTGACGTTACAAGGCTTTCTACGCCCGCACCTTCAGACTCAAGAACAGCTTCATCCCCAGAGCTAGAGCTGCTCTGAACCCCCCCCACCCCCACGAACTGTCTCCCTCAGATGGTCACATCGCACAGACACATCTGCACTTCAGACTATTTCGCCTGTTTTACTGTTCTTTTTATAAATCATGTTTCTCGGGGTATCTAAATCTAATTTTATTAGTTGTTTAAGTTATGACGTCGGATGGAAGCTGCACAGCAAATCTCGTTGCACATATGTGCAATTACAATAAAATATATTATTATAAAATATATTATTATTATTATTATTATTACCGATTCCCATTTCATTGCCATTGATACAAAGACATTTCTCCTCAATTCAGTTTTCACTAGCTAACCGTTATCTCGCGAATTAGTGTAGGCAGCGCATTGAATAAAAAACACCTCTTCCACTTCCACTCCCACTTCCACTTCCACTTCAATAGACAATAGGCAATAGGTGCAGGAGTAGGCCATTCGGCCCTTCGAGCCAGCACCGCCATTCAATGTGATCATGGCTGATCATCCCAAATCAGTACCCCGTTCCTGCCTTTTCCCCATATCCCATGACTGCGCTATTTTTAAGACCCCTATCTAGCTCTCGCTTGAAAGCATTCAGAGAACCTGCCTCCACCTGAGGCAGAGAATACCACAGACTCACAACTCTCTGTGAGAAAACGTGTTTCCTCGTCTCCGTTCTAAATGGCTTACTCCTTATTCTTAAACTGTGGCCCCTGGTTTTGGAATCCCCAACTTCGGGAACATGTTTCTGCCTCTAGCATGTCCAAACCCTTAACAATCTTATATGTTTCAATGAGATCCCCTCTCATTCTTCTAAATTCCAGAGTGTACAAGCCCAGTCGTTCCATCCTCTCAGCATATGACAGTCCCGCCGTCCCGGGAATTCACCTTGTAAAACTACGCTGCACTCCCTCAATAGCAAGAATGTCCTTCCTCAAATTAGGAGACCAAAACTGCACACAATAGTCCAGGTGTGGTCTCACTAGGGTACTGTACAACTGTACAACTGCAGAAGAACCTATTCGCTCCTATATTCGACTCCTCTTGTTATAAAGGCCAACTTTCTTCACTGCCTGCTGTACCTGCATGTTTACTTTCATAGACTGATGAACAAGGACCCCCAGATCCCGTTGTCCTTCCCCTTTTCCCAACTTGACGCCAGTAATTGCCTTCCTGTTTTTGCTACCAAAGTAGATAACCTCACATTTATCCGCATTAAACTTAATCTGCCATGCATCTGCCCATTCCCGCAACCTGTCCAATTCACCTTGCATTCTCATAGCATCCTCACCCAGCTTTGTGTCATCTGCAAATTTGCTAATGTTACTTTGAATCCCTTCATCCAAATCATTGATGTACATTGTAAATAGCTGCGGTCCCAGCACCGAGCCTTGCGGTACCCCACTAGTCACTGCCTGCCATTCCGAAAGGGACCCATTAATCCCAACACTTTGTTTCCTGTCTGCCAACCAATTTTCTATCCATGTCAGCACTCTATCCCCAATGCCATGTGCCCTAATTTTGCCCACTAATCTCCTATGTGGGACCTTATCAAGTATTTCCGTAGACCTACCAGCTTCCGAATGAAATAAATGTCCCTCAGGTTCTCTGAATATATTTCCCCCTTTGCACCTGTGCCCATCCGTGTACCTCGATGCAAACTAACCGAAAGGGCGGGACGCCTAAAAGCCAACTAACCAAAAGGCTGCGTCGCCTAAAAGAAACTCACCGAATGGCCGCTCTGCCGAAACGCCACCTACCCGATAGGAGGCGGCGCCTTCAAGCCAACGGACCGAATGCCGCTCAACAGAAAAGTCAAATATCGGACATGACGTTCCGGGGGGGGGGGGGGGGGGGGGGGGGGGGGGGGGGGGGGGTTGTCAGCGATTGTCCAGATTCCAAGTCCATCATCACATCACTGTGGAGGGATGAACATTTGGATAATAAACGCGGAGAGTGGGGGCTGTCCCGAGGGATGCGCACCTAAGGCCGCTCACAACTTGGTGCTTGGGTTCAGATAGCCCAGTCACCTATGGCTTTTGTGGGAACATGACCCCCATGCTCCCGTCTCCCCCTTCTGTCTCCCCTCTTCTTTCTCCCCTCTCTCTCCCCCTCTCTCTCTCCCTCTCCCTCTCTCTCCCTCTCTCTCCCCTCTCTTCCCCTCTCTCTCCCTCCTCTCTCTCCCCCACTCTCCCTCTCTCTCTCTCCCCTTCTCTCTTTCGACCCCCCTCTCTCTCTCCACCTTCTCTCTCCCCACCCATCTCTCCCCTTTCTCTCTCCTCAACCCATCTCT
Source organism: Leucoraja erinaceus (assembly GCF_028641065.1). Taxonomy (NCBI): domain Eukaryota; kingdom Metazoa; phylum Chordata; class Chondrichthyes; order Rajiformes; family Rajidae; genus Leucoraja; species Leucoraja erinaceus. Next base: position 44,060,914 of record NC_073391.1, on the reverse strand, counting down.
CTCCCTTCTCTCTCCCCCCCCCCCCCCCCCCCCCCATTCTCTCTCCCCTCCTTTCTCTCTTCCCCTTCCTCTCCATTCTTTCTCTCCCATTGACTCTTCCTCCCAGTCCCAGAGGTGTGAACCTTGCAACCTGGCGTCAAGACAAAAACCCTGCCCTGAATGTCAGCAGGACAAAGGAGCTTGTGATCGAATTCAGGGATTGATGCCATCATAGAGTCTGGGGTGGAGCGCCGATTACTAAAAAGAAGGTGCTGGTTCTAAAGTGTTCTAAAGGAGGTGGCCTCGGAGATTGTGGAGACATTGGCTGTGATATTGCAAGAATCGCAAGTACAAGAAGGGAGCAAAGCAGAAGAACGGAAACACTAGTTATCCGGACTGGCCAGTTAGGCCAGTTATCCTGACTTCGGTGGTTGGGAAGATTTTAGAGTCCATTACAAAGGATGAGGTTATAAAGGCAGTCCTCATAGGTTCACGATAACATCGGCCGAAGACGGCATTGTTTGGTGAAGGGAAGTTCTGCTGGAGTTCTTTGAGGAAGTTAATAGTAGGACGGACAGAGGGAAAGCTGTAGATTGTGTTTATCTGGATTTTCAGAAGGCATTCGATAAGGTGCCGCGCGTCAGGCTGCGATGGAAGATGATATTCATGGTATATCCTATGGTATTCAAGGGGAAATACTCGCAGGTATAGCGGGTAGGCAGGATGAAGGAAGGCAAAGAGTTGCAATAAAAGGCGCATTGTCAGGTTGGCTGGCAATGACTTGTGGAGTTCCGCAAGGGTCGGTGCTGGGGCCAATTATGTTCACCTTGTATATTAATGATTTGGATAAGGGGATTGAAGGCTCTGTGGCCAAGTTTGCAGATGGTGCTCAGGCAGGTGGAGGGGCAGTTAGTGTAGCGGAATCAAGGACTCTGCAGAAGGACTTGGACAGGTGAGGATAGGGGGCAGAGAAGTGGCAAATTAAATTCCGTGTAGCAGAGTGCGGAGCGCATTTTGATAATAAGAATAAAGGCGGAGATGGTTATCTAAATGGAGAGAGAATCCAGAAACCGAAAGTGCAATGGGAGAAGTCCGGATTCGAGTAGACCGAATGCGTGACCCGGATCAGACTTCCCTCGCAGGAAGAAAATGCACGATCCGCTTCGAGGTCCGGTGTACGCCGTTTACTACACTGCTCTTGCAGCTTGCGCTATTCCAGGTGAAACTATTGCGCAATATGTCGTTATTTACTGCAGCCTCCGGGTTCCCGGAGGTTTTTGTCAGTCTCCCTACCTGCTTCCACTACCTGCAACCTCCGGCAACCACCTGCAACCTCCGGCAACCGCACGGAAACCTTGGGTGGGGCGCATAGTCTCCAGAGGTTTCCGTTCAGGATTCCTAAGTGGGACAGGGGCATTATTTAGTTGCGTCTATTTCTTCCTGTGTGTGTTGTTTGGCGCGCGAGAAGTCCTATCCGGCAGTTTCGCCAGTTTGATCCTTCATTCAGAAGTGTTATCTTGTATAGCTCCTGACATCCCCTCCTTCGCATGGGCAAGTATGCCATGCTCCAACTTTATAAAACGTTGGGCAACCCTCTGCTGAAGTACCCCGGGCAAATTTGTTCTTCACATTGTAAGAAGGACGTCCGAGAGGATGCAGGGAATATTCAGCGGGCTATTGCGTGGGATGGTACGTTTCAAATGAGGGGATATGCGAGGCTGGGATTATTTTCCCTCCCCTAGAGAAGGTTAAGAGGAGATATTATTGGGGGATATAAATCCTAGGATGTTCCGCTTGGGCAGCTTACATTTGCATTTCGTCTATCCCCACGATTCTTGTTATTTTGCTAGTTTCACTGTTCGTATCCTTTCGTTATCGCCTCTTCCGCAGCCAACGATAGACCATTGAGGGTCTGGCCGACTCTGATGTGTTCTGTACCTTTTCATGCCTCTAGTTTCCCACTCCCCCTGACTCTCAGTCTGAAGAAGAGTACGAGCCGAAATGTCACAAATTCCATTTCTCCAGAGATGCTGCCTGGCCCATTGAGTTACTCCAGCATTTTTTGTGTCTTTCTTCTGAGGTTTCGATAAGGTTGACTGCAAGAAATCTTTCCCCTCATCAAAGTAGTATAAAACGAGCAGACATTGATGTAGGGTATGGGGTCAGAAGTTTAGCGTGTTCTGATGCTCACTGTTTTCACTCAGAAAGGGACGAGTAACTGGGAAGCGCTGCATGACAAATTGGTGGAAACATATAACCACATAACAATTACAGCACGGAAACAGGCCATCTCGGCCCTTCTGGTCCGTGCCGAACACTTATTCTCCCCTAGTCCCATCCACCTGCACTCACACCACAACCCTCCATTCCTTTCCCGTCCATATACCTATCCAATGTATTTTTAATTGATTAAACCGAACCTGCCTCCACCACTTCCACTGGAAGCTCATTCCACACAGCTACCACTCTCTGAGTAAAGGTGTTACCCCTCATGTTACCCCTAAACCTCTGTTCCTTAATTCTCAAATCATGTCCTCTTGTTTGAATCTTCCCTACTCTCAATGGAAAAACTTATCCACGTCAACTCTGTCTTTCCCTCTCATCATTTTAAAGACTTCTATCAAGTCTCCCCTTAACCTTTTGCGCTCCAAAGAATAAAGACCTAACTTGTTCAACCTTTATCTGTAACTTAGTTGCTGAAACCCAGCCAACATTCTAGTAAATCTCCTCTGTACTATCTCTATTTTGATGACATCTTTCCTATAATTTGGCGAGCGAAATTGTACACCATACTCCAGAATTGGCCTCACCAATGCCTTGCACAATTTTAACATTACATCCCAACAGAGTCGACGACAGCATTTAAGGAATATTTGGGCGAACATACGAATCGCCTCGGCATAGAATGCGAAGATGGAGCTGCTGGAAGATGACATTAACTCGGACAATCCCCCACTGGTTATAGTGGACATGATGGGCCGATTGTACTGTTCTCTTTCCACCGATGCAATGTAACTATATGGGAGTTTTCTGCATTTTCTACTGTTGCCTCCCGTCAATATCGAAGGATTAAATGGCGATGACATGTCCACGTTCCCATAATTGGTTTTCCCAGAATAACACCAACCACCAGTCAGTATAAGCAGCATTGGAGTGTACCAGTTATGAATCAATTTGGCGAAATAGGCAAACAGATTAATATTGTGATCTCATTCTGGTAAGAAGACAACGTGGCGTCGCATGCATGCGCATTGTGGAAAACAAAACTCTGTAACGGAGGGAGCGTGTTTGTTCAATGAGTCTAACTAATTACCATGTTGATCTTCTTTTGCTCCATCGCTGATGTGGTCTAATTGTCTCACTTGGCGTTTGCAGTTATTATATAAATGAATCCTTTGTATATAACGGTGTCAGAGAGTTAAAAAGTCAGTCGATACGGCAGGAGTGAATGTGAGGGAGGATGCACGGGCAAGTCACGGGACTGGCCTATGCGATTTTCTATCCGCTTCTGGCGGCTCTCGGTGTTCCAGGTAAAGTCCTGTGACTAGTGATGTGTTGCCAAGCGCAGCCAACGGGCACAGAACATCGCTTCTTTTCCTCCGGCATATTTGCAATCGTTCCTATACCGTTGGATAACATTGTATTAGTTGTTCAATGTGATATTTTACGGAAAAACTTACGTTTATTTTATTTCAACAGGTTTAAATTAACGCGTTATTTAAACACAGCATATGTCCTGCCATTTGTGTGTCTGCCTACGGTGAACTGAATAGCGTTTACGTAGTGACCATTACTGCTATTCTTTGACTCACTGAATTTCACCCTAAAGGTTCCAGTCGGTATTGGTATCGGTTTTGAATTACTATTGTCATTTGTACCGAGGTACAGTGGGAACAACTTGTTGTACGTGCCGTCCGGGCAAATGGTACCATACAACAGATAGTGCCAACGAGAAAGGAAACTGAGTACAGATTCCGAGAAAGTGCCGTTCAATGCAAGTGCAAGGGCAGCAACGGGTAGGTTGGCAGGTCAGGAATACATCCACGAAAAAATAAATGTTCGGCACGGACTTGAAGGGCCGAGATGGTCTGCTTCCGTGTTGTAATTGTTATATGGTTATATGGCTATATGGTTACTTCGTTTAATGAGTCTTCTGATGACCGTTCGCAGATTCCATAATCCACGCTGCCGGAGCGATAATTCCTAGCTCGGTGTGACAACTTTAATTTTCCAAACGATTGTGTCCTCTCTTAATGATGTACCGGTGGCAACAACCGGGTGTTTTCAGAAAAGACCCACACACAAGGATCGCCTGGATTTGAGGTGTCCAGTCTCGGCTAATCCTATTGCAACTACCAATAACCCAGCTGGTGGATCTGCTGCCTCACAGTGCAAGAGACCCGGGTTCAATCTTGATCACGATGTCGTCTATGTGGGGTTTGCACGTTCTCCCTGTAGCCGCGTGCGGGTTTCCACCCGGCGCTACTCCACCCCACCACTCCTCACCTCCCCATCCCAAATGCATGCGGATTTGTAGGTTAACTGGCGGATGTAAACTCCTTTGGTGTGTTGGAGAATCTGGGTGCAAGGGAGTTAATGAACATGTGTGTCGAATTAAATTAGTGCAGAATTAATGTAAATAGATGGTTCGTGGTCGGACTCGCTGGGAAGGAGTTTGGGGTTGAGAAAGAACAATAGATCATCCATGGTCGAAAGGCGCAGCAGACTACATGCTCTAGTGCCTGATACTACTCTCATGTCTCGTGGTCTTTTGGCTGAAGAGCCTGTTTCCGTGCGGTATCGCTCTATGACTCTCAAGTACCGTCCGCGAACAATATTATCGGACCTACTTTTCCTGAAGTGAAGTTCAAACGACGCAGCTTTTGAGTTGCTGCCTTACAGCGCTAGAGACCCAAGTTCGATCCCGACGAGCCAGGTTGCCTGTACGGAGTATGTACGCTCTCCACGTGATCTGAGTGGAATTTCTCCGGGATCTACGGTATCTTCGCACACTCCAAAGACGGAAACAATTGTAGGTTAATTGGTTTGGTATCATTGTTGGGGGAAAAAGGAGACTTTGACGGTATGAGACGGGAATTGGCTCGGATAGACTGGTAAATTATAGTCTGGTAAAGATGGATTTAAGAGAGAGTTAGATAGAGCTCTAGGGGATAGTGGAGTCAAGCGATATGGGGAGAAGGCAGCGCGGGTTATTGATAGGGGCGATCAGCAATGAATGGCGGTGCTGGCCCGAAGGGCCGAATGGCCTCCTCCTGCACCTATTTTCTATGTCCCTAGTGTGTGTAGCATAGCACTATATGGCTGGTCGGCGCGGATTCGGTGGGCCGAAGGGCCTGTTTCCACGCTGTATCTCAACTAAACTAAACTAAACTAAACTAAACTAAACTAAACTGAACATGACGGCCGTTCTCTAATGGGACCGGTATTCCACACGATGTGGCATAACTGGATCATCATCCATCTCTGGACGATTATTATGCTATTGTATGCTAATGCATGCTATTGTTTGTGGTCTGGATAATAAATTAAACACTTCTGTTTCATCTCAGGTAACCTGGTGACTATCGCGATCCTATCCCGGGGAAAATGCGGCCTGTCCAAGTGTATCACTCGCTACCTGGTGGGCATGGCGGTGACGGATCTCCTGGTCCTCATCACGGCGGTGATACTAAACCGGATGAGTGCCATTTATTTCCCTGTGTTCTTTCTCTCCACCACTCCGGTCTGTAGCCTGAAAATCGTTTTAATCTACGCGGCCAGAGACAGCTCGGTTTGGCTCACGGTCGCGTTCACCATCGATCGTTTTGTAGCCATTTGTTGCCTGAAATGGAAGGCAAGATATTGCACCGAGAGGGTGGCAGGCGTGATTATAGGAACAAGCTGCGTTGTGAGTTGTATCAAAAACCTGCCGTGGTACTTTGTTTATGAGCCTTTGTACATACTTAAGGGGGCCCCTTGGTACTGTAACATTAAATTAAGCTTTTATTCCGAACTGGTGTGGACAATATATGACTGGGTCCACCGCTTTCTGAATCCCTGGTTCCCCTTCTTCCTGATGTTGCTAGTCAACGCTTTGACCGTCAGGCACATTCTGTTGGCGAACCGAGCCCGCAGGAGACTCCAAGCCCATAGCGCCACGGACAAGCGGGATGATCCGGAGATGAGGAGCCGAAGAAACTCAATCATACTGCTCTTCACCATCTCGGGGAGTTTCCTGCTGTTGTGGACGACTTTTGTCGTGAATTTCCTCTTCGTGCGATTTACCAAGAGCAATTACTCGACGGGTTCGAACGCCAATGACCCGCGGTTCATTCTTCAGGAAAGCGGGAATATGTTGCAGCTTCTGAGCTGCTGCACCAACACATGCATTTACGCCGGAACTCAGACGAGATTCAGGGAGGAGTTCAAAAATGGTTTGAAGTATCCGCTGAATCTGATCAGGAAACTGATCAGGTCGTGAAACTAGAGGGGTTGTTTGCTTATCTTGGAACCAGTTGCGCTTTCGTGTTTGGTTCCCATTCTTTTGCCGTATTCACTGGGTCTGGCCGCGTCGCCTTCTTGGTCAATCCTGCCCCCCCCCCCCCCCCCCCCCCCCCCCCCCCCCCCCCACTTCCAGATCCACAGGAAGTGTTTATCCCCAAACAGACAAGGGCTGAACGTAAATGAAAGGGAGCCGAAGGAAGCACAGTGGTGCCAACATGTTTAGTTTAGTGGACAGATACAGCGCGGAAACAGGCCCTTCGGCCCACCGAGTCCGCGCCTTCCAGCGACCACCGCGCAGTAGCGCTATCCTACACACACTTGGAACAAGCCAATTAACCTACAAACGTCTTTGGGATGTGGGAGGAAACCGGAGCTTCCTGGAAAAAAAACACACGCAGTTCACGGACATAGAAATTCCATACATTCAGCACCCGTACAAGTCCGCACCCGGGTCGAAGACATGTCTTGAGTAATGACCAATAATCTAGAATAGTTGGGTCTATGGAAACCCGGGTTTCGTTTCGTTATCACCCCCTGCGCACCCTTCCCCGGACTCTTTCTTGCCGCAGAAATGGTCGCCACTGACCAAATGCGGGGCTTGTCAATATAGTGCGGGAATGGCAACGCCATGATTGCAAGTCGCCGGCCGTAAATTCTGTCTTAAATTAGTGTAACCGTTCAATAAATTTAGAATAGAATGATAAATATGCTTGTTCACAATCTTTGAATATTTGTTGTACAATATCTGCAGGTAGAATTATGTGTGGTCACTCAAATTGTATGTAACATCCAATATATTGTCATTAATCTACTTTAAATAACTGATATTAAAAGCTCTGTTATTAGCGGTAATGATGCTTGCTTTTTAAATATCTATCTATCTTTATATATATAAAACTCAAATCAGTCCGCCTGCCGCCGTACGGCGTCCGCCGCGTTTCTTCCTTTGACGCTCCGCAACTCCGAAACCGGACGCGGGATCGCCGACGTCTTTTCCATTTCGGTAGAGATTTCGCTTTTCTTTCTAAGTATCCGCTCCTCATTACATTTCGTCGTGTTTAAGTACGCTTTTTTAATCAAATCCTACACCCCCCCCCCCCCCCCCCACCTCAATATTTCAAAAAGAAACTGGTTTCACATCCACACAAGCAGCTCCCTGTGAACGTTCCATCGTGTGATGTCACAATGCCCGATGCTCACAGATGGCCAATCGGAATGGTTTCATTTACATATGCCTTTGCAGGAGCCACAGCCCCGGTGAACATTCCATCGTGTGATGTCACAATGCCCAATGCTCAAATACATTGTTGCCATAGAGAACGCTCAGTGATTATTCAAATTCTTCACTAACTGTCATTTCTGATTTGCTTGTGAAGTGAAAAGTCCTGAATTGCATTTGTCTGATGCAGGAAGATTGTTCCAGATGTTGGGGAAGTCCAGGACACGCGGGACACAGTTTAAGGATAAAGGGGAAATCCTTTAGTACTGAGATGAGGGAAACATTTTTCACGCAGATAGTGGCGAGTCTCTGGAACTCTCTGCCACAGAGGGTTGTTGAGGCCAGTTCATTGGCTATATTTAAGAGGGAGTTAGATGTGGCCCTTGTGGCTAAGGGGATCAGGGGGTATGGAGAGAAGGCAGGTACGGGATACTGAGTTGGATGATCAGCCATGATCATATTGAATGGCGGTGCAGGCTCGAAGGGCCGAATGGCCTACTCCTGCACCTAATTTCTATGTTTCTATGTTTCTATCAGCCGTGATCATATTGAATGGAGAATGGTGCAGGCTCGAAGGGCCGAATGGCCTACTACTGCACTTAATGTTTCTATGTTTTGAATATGTGTCGAAGGGCCGAATGGCCTACCTGCACTCTCTATGTCACCCTCTCCTCCCCTCTCCCTCTGCCACCCATCTCTCTCCCCCCCCCCCCCCCTTCCCTCTCTACCCACCACCCCACCCTCTCTACCACCACCCCCCCCTCCCCCTACCCCCCTCTGTCCCTCTTCTACCACTCCCGCTACCCCCTCTACCCCTCCCTCCCTCCCCCCACTCTTCCACTTCTCTCCCACTCTCTCCCTCCCCCACTCCTCACCCCCTCTCCCATCCCTCTCTCCCCCACCCCCTTCACTCTCTACCCCACCCCCTACCTTCTCTCCCCCCACACCCTTCCCCTATCCCTCTGTCCCTCTTCCATCACTCCCGCTACCCCTCTCCTCCTCCCTCCCCACTCTTTCCCCTCTTTCCCCCCACCCCCCTCTCCCCCATCCCCCTCCCCCCAAAGCTCTCTCCCCATCCCTCACCCCCCTACCCCGCTCTCCTTTCCCTCCCCCAATCTATCCCGTTTCCCTCCTCCTCCCTCCCCTCTTCTCACCCCCCCCCCCCCAAACGCCGTTGGGGAAACAGACCATAGAGGGAGTACAGAGAAGGTTCAACAGACTGATTCCTGGGATGTCAGGACTTTCAAATGAACTGGATAGACTTGGCTTGTACTCGCTAGATTTTAGAAGATTGAGAGGGGATCTTATAGAAACTTACAAAAATCTTAAGGGGTTGGACAGGCTAGATGCAGGAAGATTGTTCCAGATGTTGGGGAAGTCCAGAACAGGGGGTCACAGTTTAAGGATAAGGGGGAAATCCTTTATGACCGAGATGAGAAAAACATTTTGCACACAGAGAGTGGTGAATCTCTGGAATTCTCTGCCACAGAAGGTAGTTGAGGCCAGTTCATTGGCTAAATTTAAGAGGGAGTTAGATGTGGCCCTTGTGGCTAAATGGATCAGGGGGTATGGAGAGAAGGCAGGTACAGGATACTGAGTTGGATGATCATCCTTGATCATATTGAATGGTGGTGCAGGCTCGAAGGGCCGAATGGCCTACTACTGCACTTAATTTCTATGTTTCCCTCTCCTCACCCCTCTCCCTCTCCTCACCCCTCTCCCTCACCACTCTCCCTCTCTCCCTCACCCCCCTTCCCTCTCTACCCCACCCCCTTCCCTCTCTCCACCCGCCCCCTTCCCCCTACCCCTCTCCTCCTCCCTCTCACTCCCCACTCTTTCCCGTCTCTCCCTCCACCCCTCTCCCCCTCCTCCCCTCCCTCCCCATCCCCCCCTCCCCCCATATCTCTCTCCCCATCCCCCTCTCTCACCCCCCTACCCCGCTCTCCTTTCCCTCCCAAATCTGTCATGTTTCCTCCTCCTCCTCTCCCCTCCCTCCCCTCTTCTCACCCACCTCCCCCCCCCCCCCCCCCCCCCCCACCTGTGAGTTTGGGGGGTGGTTAATTTGAGTGCGATGCCGCAGCCCCTACTCTCTCCTCCCCCCCTCCCCCCCCCCCCCCCCCCGCAAACGCTGTTGGGGAAACAGACCCAACGGGTCTGCACTTGGTCTAGTTATTATATAAAACTCTCGTGCCATCCGACCGGTTGCCGTCCGGCTGCCTTTCTGCCTTTTGATTCGTTCCATCGTGTGATGTCACAATGTCCAATGCTCGCAGATGTCCAATCGGAATGGATCGATTTACATGTACTACTGCCGGCTGCATTTCTTCCTTTGATTCTTTGCCACGCGGAATCCAGACGCACAATCGCCGAGATCTTTTACATTTCGGTACAGATTTCACTTTTCTTTCTAAGTATCCGCTCATTACATTTCGTCGTGTTTAAGTACACGTTTTTTCAAAATCAAATCCTTCTCTCCCCCCCCCCCCCCCCCCCCCCCCCCAATATTTCAAAAATAAACAGGCTTCTCACCCCATAGAAGCAGCCAGTTGGGTAGACATTTCACTTTTCATTCCAACTATCCACTCCTCATTAGATTTCGTTAGGTCTATGTCCACATTTTTTCATTAAATCCTCCCCCCCCCCCCCCCCCCCCCCCCACTCACTCATTTTGTCGCCTCCTGTTGGCCAGCGACCATAACGGCTGTGGCGCCCGCATCTCGCCTCAAAGACGCCATTTAAAACCAGCCGCACTGCTCATTCATGAGCCGCTTGAGTTGGAGGACCACGTCTCCCGTGGGGGCTACGGGTGGGGAACGGCTGCGTTGGGGGAGCAGACCCAACTGCCCTTGGTCTAGTTAATAAATAAAACTCTCGTGTCATCCGACCGGCTGCCGTCCGGCTGCCTTTCTGCAGCAGAGAAACGGTGGCAGTTCGGTCCGCCATGTCTATAATAATAATAATAATAATAATAATAATAATAATAATGCCATTTTATTGTCACTGTACAATGAGATTAAAAGCAGCTCCTACTCAGGGCAGACATGTAATTAATCAAAAACAAAAACATAGAAACATAGAAACATAGAAATTAGGTGCAGGAGTAGGCCATTCGGCCCTTCGAGCCTGCACCGCCATTCAATATGATCATGGCTGATCATCCAACTCTGTATCCCGTACCTGCCTTCTCTCCATACCCCCTGATCCCCTTAGCCACAAGGGCCACATCTAACCCTCTTAAATATAGCCAATGAACTGGCCTCAACTACCCTCTGTGGCAGAGAGTTCCAGAGATTCACCACTCTCTGTGTGAAAAAAATTCTTCTCATCTCGGTTTTAAAGGATTTCCCCTTTATCCTTAAGCTGTGACCCCTTGTCCTGAACTTCCCTAACATCGGGAACAATCTTCCTGCATCTAGCCTGTCCAACCCCTTAAGAATTTTGTAAGTTTCTATAAGATCCCCTCTCAATCTTCTAAATTCTAGAGAGTATAAACCAAGTCTATCCAGTCTTTCTTCATAAGACAGTCCTGACATCCCAGGAATCAGTCTGGTGAACCGTCTCTGCACTCCCTCTGTGGCAATAATGTCCTTCCTCAGATTTGGAGACCAAAACTGTACGCAATACTCCAGGTGTGGTCTCACCAAGACCCTGTACAACTGCAGTAGAACCTCTCTGCTCCTATACTCAAATCCTTTTGCAATAAAAGCTAACATACCATTCGCTTTCTTTACTGCCTGCTGCACCTGCGTGCCTACCTTCAATGACTGGTGTACCATGACACCCAGGTCTCGCTGCATCTCCCCCTTTCCCAATCGGCCACCATTTAGATAATAGTCTGCTTTCCTGTTTTTGCCACCAAAATGGATAACCTCACATTTATCCACATTATACTGCATCTGCCAAACATTTGCCCACTCGCCCAGCCTATCCAAGTCACCCTGCAGTCTCCTAGCATCCTCCTCACAGCTAACACTGCCCCCCAGCTTAGTGTCATCCGCAAACTTGGAGATATTGCCTTCAATTCCCTCATCCAGATCATTAATATATATTGTAAATAGCTGGGGTCCCAGTACTGAGCCTTGGGGTACCCCACTAGTCACTGCCTGCCATTGTGAAAAGGACCCGTTTACTCCTACTCTTTGCTTCCTGTTTGCCAGCCAGTTATCTATCCACATCAATACTGAACCCCCAATGCCTTGTGCTTTAAGTTTGTATACTAATCTCTTATGTGGGACCTTGTCGAAAGCCTTCTGGAAGTCCAGATACACCACATCCACTGGTTCTCCCCTATCAACGCTACTAGTTACATCCTCGAAAAATTCTGTAAGATTCGTCAGACATGATTTACCTTTCGTAAATCCATGCTGACTTTGTCCAATGATTTCACCACTTTCCAAATGTGCTGCTATCCCATCTTTAATAACTGACTCTAGCAGTTTCCCCACTACCGATGTTAGACTAACTGGTCTGTAATTCCCCATTTTCTCTCTCCCTCCCTTCTTAAAAAGTGGGGTTACGTTTGCTACCCGCCAATCTTCAGGAACTACTCCAGAATCTAAAGAGTTTTGAAAGATTATTACTAAGATTACAAAAACAAAGGGGGGAGATAAGGTGCACAGGTCTGCGGCGCTATATACATATCTATCAAAAGACAATGGATGAATAGAGTGAATACATTGGATTTCTATATACAGTTACAGTACAAATTACAGTAGGTGGATAGATGGGAGTCCGGGAGTTTGGCTGTGAAGTCAATACATGTGTGAGTTCAGGGAGGTTATGGCTTTTGGAAAGCAACTGTTCTTGATTCTGTTTGTCCTTGTTCTGATGCCGATCATCATGCCTGTCCATAAAATCCAAATGCCCTACATTAATTCCATATCCCACTATGCCACGCTCATTAAAATAACTGTCGAGGTTATATGTTATTGTTCTAATATATTTAATGTTACTGTTCCTTTTTCTACTGCTTTCTCTGAGAACTCACTCCAAATACCAACTACTCTTTGTGTAGACTTTATTACACACGACATCTCGTTTAAATCTTCCACCTCTCATCTTAAACCTATCTCCTGTAGTTTTAGACTCACCTGCGTGGAAGATAGTCACAGACCATCTACCATCTTATGTTTTTATATCCCTGTCTCATTTACTCCCAATCTCCTTTGCTCAAGGGAAAACGAACCGAACCTATCTGATCGCTTCTGATAAATCAAAATCCCCCAATCGAGGTGACATGTGTGTGAACCTTCCCTGCACCATCTCTGTCCTTTCGTGTGTGGCGTGCACAACCTAAAGTTGTTGGACAACTTGTTCTATTTGATCTTCCGTTTGTGCACGTCGAGTTGATTCCAACCCGCACCCTCTCTGGATAAACCATGTCTTCCTATAGTGTGGGGATCAGAACTGAGCACAATACTCCAAGTGAGGTCGATCAACGTTCTGTACAACAGCAACATAACATCTCAATGCTCATACTCAATGCCTCGGCTGATGAAAACAAGCATGTCAAGTGCCTTCTCACCACCCTGTCTCCGATATCTCTATTTTGAGGGACTAATATGCTGTATTCAGCAACGCATGCGTGAACTTTACCATTTGTTGTGCATGTTCTGGTCTGGTTTAACTACTTAAAAGACATCACGTTGTGCTTACTAGAGTTAAATTCCATCTACCATTCCCCTTGCCAGCTGCCCCGTTGTAACTGTAGACACCCTTCTTCTGGAGAAGGGGCCCGACCCGAATCGTCGCCTGTCCATTCCCTTCACGAATGCCACCTGACTCGCCCAGTTACTCCAGCACCTTGTGTTTTTGCACAAGATTCCACCATCTGCAGTTCCTTGAGAACTTCCTATAAAACGTTGGGCAACCCGCTGCTGAAGTACCCCGGGCAGATTTGTTCTTCACATTGTAAGAAGGACGTCCGAGAGGATGCAGAGAATATTCAGAGAATATTCATCAGTCTGAAGAAGAATCCTAGCCGAGATATCACAAATTCCATTTCTCCAGAGATGCTGCCTGGCCAATTGAGTTACTCCAGCATTTTTTGTGTCTTTCTTCTGAGGTTTCGATAAGGTTGCTCCAAGAAGTCTTTCCCCTCATCAAAGTAGTATAAAACGAGCAGACGTTGATGTAGGGTATGGGGTCAGAAGTTTAGCGTGTTCTGATGCTCACTGTTTTCACTCAGAAAGGGACGAGTAACTGGGAAGCGCTACATGACAAATTGGTGGAAACATATAACCACATAACAATTACAGCACGGAAACAGGCCATCTCGGCCCTTCTGGTCCGTGCCGAACACTTATTCTCCCCTAGTCCCATCTACCTGCACTAACAACACAACCCTCCATTCCTTTCCCGTCCATATACCTATCCAATTTATTTTTAAATGATAAAACCGAACCTGCCTCCATCACTTCCACTGGAAGCTCATTCCACACAGTTCCACACAGTTCCACACATTCCACTCATTCCACTCTCTGAGTAAAGAAATTCCCCCTCATGTTACCCCTAAACCTCTGTCCCTTAATTCTGAAGTCATGTCCTCTTGTTTGAATCTTTCCTACTCTCAATGGAAAAACTTATCCACGTCAACTCTGTCTATCCCTCTCATCATTTTAAAGACTTCTATCAAGTCTTCCCTTAACCTTTTGCGCTCCAAAGAATAAAGACCTAACTTGTTCAACCTTTATCTGTAACTTAGTTGCTGAAACCCAGCCAACATTCTAGTAAATCTCCTCTGTACTTTCTCTATTTTGTTGACATCTTTCCTATAATTTGGCGACCGAAATTGTACACCATACTCCAGAATTGGCCTCACCAATGCCTTGCACAATTTTAACATTACACCCCAACAGAGTCGACGACAGCATTTAAGGAATATTTAGGCGACCATACGAATCGCCTCGGCAGAGAATGCGAAGATGGAGCTGCTGGAAGATGACATTAACTCGGACAATCCCCCACTGGTTATAGTGGACATGATGGGCCGATTGTACTGTTTCTATGCTCTGTGAATCATTGAAAATTTAACAATATTTCTCTTTCCACCATGCAATTTAACTATCTGGGAGTTTTCTGCATTTTCTGCTGTTGCCTCCCGTCAGTATCGAAGGATTAAATGACGATGACATCTCCACGTTCCCATAATTGGTTTTCCCAGAATAACAACAACCACCAGTCAGTATAAGCAGCATTGACGTGTACCAGTTATGAATCAATTTGGCGAAATAGGCAAACAGGTTAATATTGTGATCTCATTCTGGTAAGAAGACAACGTGGCGTCGCATGCATGCGCATTGTGGAAAACAAAACTTTGTAACGGAGGGAGCATGTTTATTCAATGAGTCTAACTAATTGCCATGTTGATCTTCGTTTGCTCCATCGCTGATGTGGTCTAATTGTCTCACTTGGCGTTTGCAGTTATTATATAAATGAAGCCTTTGTACATAACGGTGTCAGAGAGTTAAAAGTCAGTCGATAGGGCAGGAGTGAATGTGAGGGAGGATGCACGGGCAAGTCACGGGACTGGCCTATGCGATTTTCTATCCGCTTCTGGCGGCTCTCGGTGTTCCAGGTAAAGTCCTGTGACTAGTGATGTGTTGCCAAGCGCAGCCAACGGGCACAGAACATCGCTTCTTTTCCTTCGGCATATTTGCAATCGTTCCTATTCCGTTGGATAACATTGTATTAGTTGTTCAATGTGATATTTTACGGCAAAACTTACGTTTATTTTATTTCAACAGGTTTAAATTAACGCGTTATTTAAACACAGCATATGTCCTGCCATTTGTGTGTCTGCCTACGGTGAACTGAATAGCGTTTACGTAGTGACCATTACTGCTATTCTTAGACTCACTGAATTTCACCCTAAAGGTTCCAGTCGGTATTGGTATCGGTTTTGAATTACTATTGTCATTTGTACCGAGGTACAGTGGGAACAACTTGTTGTACGTGCCGTCCGGGCAAATGATACCATACAACAGATAGTGCCAAAGAGAAAGGAAACTGAGTACAGATTCCGAGAAAGTGCCGTTCAATGCAAGTGCAAGGGCAGCAACGGGTAGGTTGGCAGGTCAGGAATACATCCACGAAACAATAAATGTTCGACACGGACTTGAAGGGCCGAGATGGTCTGTTTCCGTGTTGTAATTGTTATATGGTTATATGGCTATATGGTTACTTCGTTTAATTAGTCTTCTGATGACCGTTATCAGATTCCATAATCCACGCTGCCGGAGCGATAATTCCTAGCTCGGTGTGACAACTTTAATTTTCCAAACGATTGTGCCCTCTCTTATGATCTGGATGATGGTGTGGTAAATTGGATTAGTAAGTATGCAGATGATACTAAGATAGGTGGGCTTGTGGATAATGAAGTAGATTTTCAAAGTCTACAGAGAGATTTATGCCAGTTGGAAGAGTGGGCTGAAAGATGGCAGATGGAGTTTAATGCTGATAAGTGTGAGGTGCTACATCTTGGCAGGACAAATCAAAATAGGACGTACATGGTAAATGGTAGGGAATTGAAGAATGCAGGTGAACAGAGGGATCTGGGAATAACTGTGCACAGTTCCCTGAAAGTGGAATCTCATGTAGATAGGGTGGTAAAGAAAGTTTTGGTGTGCTGGCCTTTATAAATCAGAGCATTGAGTATAGAAGTTGGGATGTAATGTTAAAACTGTACATGGCATTGGTGAGACCAATTTTGGAGTATGGTGTACAATTTTGGTCGCCTAATTATAGGAAGGATGTCAACAAAATAGAGAGAGTACAGAGGAGATTTACTAGAATGTTGCCTTCAGCAACTAAGTTACAGAGAAATGTTGAACAAGTTAGGGCTTTATTCTTTGGAGCGCAGAAGGTTAAGGGGGACTTGATAGAGGTTTTTAAAATGATGAGAGGGATAGACAGAGTTGACGAGGATAAGCTTTTCCCAATGAGAGTAGGGAAGATTCAAACAAGCGGACATGACTTGAGAATTAAGGGACAGAACTTTAGGGGTAACATGAGGGGGAACCTCTTTACTCAGAGAGTGGTGGCTGTGTAGAATGAGCTTCCAGTGAAGGTGGTGGAGGCAGGTTAGTTTTTACTATTTAAAAATGAATTGGATAGTTATATGGACGGGGAAGGTATGGAGGGTTATGGTCTGAACGCAGGTGTATGGGACTAGGGAGATAATACGTGTTCGGCACGGACTAGAAGGGTCGAGATGGCCTGTTTCCGTGCTGTAATTGTTATATGCTTATATGGTTATATGGTTAATTATGTACCGGTGGCAACAACTGGGTGTTTTCAGAAAAGACCCACACACAAGGATCGCCTGGATTTGAGGAGTCCAGTCTCGGCTACTCCTATAGCAACTACCAATAACCCAGCTGGTGGATCTGCTGCCTCACAGTGCAAGGGACCCGGGTCAATCTTGATCACGATGTCGTCTGTGTGGGGTTTGCACGTTCTCCCTGTAGCCGCGTGGGGGTTTCCACCCGGCGCTACGCCACCCCACCACTCCTCACCTCCCCATACCAAATGCATGCGGATTTGTAGGTTAACTGGCGGATGTAAACTCCTTTGGTGTGTTGGATAATCTGGGTGCGAGGGAGTTAATGAATATGTGTGTCGAATTTATCGGACCTACTTTTCCTGAAGTGAAGTTCAAACGACGCAGCTTTTGAGTTGCTGCCTTACAGCGCTGGAGACCCAAGTTCGATCCCGACAAGCCAGGTTGCCTGTACGGAGTTTGTACGCTCTCCTCGTGATCTGGGTGGAATTTCTCCGGGATCTACGGTATCTTCGCACACTCCAAAGACGGAAAAAATTGTAGGTTAATTGGTTTGGTATCAATGTTGGGGGGGAAAATGAGACTGACGGTATAAGACGGGAATTGGCTCGGATAGACTGGTAAATTATAGTCTGGTACGGATGGATTTAAGAGAGAGTTAGATAGAGCTCTAGGGGCTAGTGGAGTCAAGGGATATGGGGAGAAGGCAGGCACGGGTTATTCCTCCTCCTGCACCTATTTTCTATGCCCCTAATGTGTGTAGCATAGCACTAGGTGGCTGGTCGGCGCGGATTCGGTGGGCCGAAGGGCCCGTTTCCACGCCGTATCTCAACTAAACTAAACTAAACTGAACATGACGGCCGTTCTCTAATGGGACCGGTATTCCACACGATGTGGCATAACTGGATCATCATCCATCTCTGGACGATTATTATGCTATTGTATGCTAATGTATGCTATTGTGCGTGGTCTGAATAATAAATAAAACACTTCTGTTTCATCTCAGGTAACCTGGTGACTATCGCGATCCTATCCCGGGGAAAATGCGGCCTGTCCAAGTATACCACTCGCTACCTGGTGGGCATGGCGGTGACGGATCTCCTGGTCCTCATCACGGCGGTGATACTAAACCGGTTGAGTGCGATTTATTTCCCTGTGTTCTTTCTCTCCACCACTCCGGTCTGTAGCCTGAAAATCATGTTAATCTACGCGGCCAGAGACAGCTCGGTTTGGCTCACGGTCGCGTTCACCATCGATCGCTTTGTAGCCATTTGTTGCCTGAAATGGAAGGCAAGATATTGCACCGAGAGGGTGGCAGGCGTGATTATAGGAACAAGCTGCGTTGTGAGTTGTATCAAAAACCTGCCGTGGTACTTTGTTTATGAGCCTTTGTACATACTTAAGGGGGCCCCTTGGTACTGTAACATTAAATTAAGCTTTTATTCAGAACTGTTGTGGACTACATTTGACTGGGTCGACCGCTTACTGAATCCCTGGTTGCCCTTCTTCTTGATGTTGCTAGTCAACGCTCTGACCGTCAGGCACATTCTGTTGGCGAACCGAGCCCGCAGGAGACTCCGAGCCCATAACGCCACGGACAAGCGGGATGATCCGGAGATGAGGAGCCGAAGAAACTCAATCATACTGCTCTTCACCATCTCGGGGAGTTTCCTGCTGTTGTGGACGACTTTTGTCGTGAATTTCCTCGTCGTGCGATTTACCAAGAGCAATTACTCGACGGGTTCGAACGCCAATGACCCGCGGTTCATTCTTCAGGAAAGCGGGAACATGTTGCAGCTTCTGAGCTGCTGCACCAACACATGCATTTACGCCGGAACTCAGACGAGATTCAGGGAGGAGTTCAAAAATGGTTTGAAGTATCCACTGAATCTGATCAGGAAACTGATAAGGTCGTGAAACTAGAGGGGTTGTTTGCTTATCTTGGAACCAGTTGCGCTTTCGTGTTTGGTTCCCATTCTTTTGCGGTATTCACTGGGTCTGGCCGCGTCGCTTTCTTGGTCAATCCTGTCCCCCCCTTCCAGATCCCCAGGAAGTGGTTATTCCCAAACAGACAAGGGCTGAGCGTAATTGAAAGGGAGCCGAAGGAAGCACAGTGGTGCCACCATGTTTAGTTTAGTGTACAGATACAGCGCGGAAACAGGCCATTCGGCCCACCGAGTCCGCGCCTTCTAGCGACCCCCGCGCAGTAGCGCTATCCTACACACACTTGGAACAAGCTAATTAACCTACAAACCTGTACGTCTTTGGGATGTGGGGGGAAACCGGAGCTTCCTGGAAAAAACACACGCGGGTCACGGGGGAAACCATTGAAATTCCATACATTCAGCACCCGTACAAGACCGCACCCGGGTCTCCGGCGCTGTAAAGCAGCAATTCTTCCGCTGCACCAGTTGTTATTGCGTTCAGATACATTGAAGACATTCCTTGAGTAATGACTAATAATCTAGTATAGTTGGGTCAATGGAAACCCGGGTTTCATTTTGTTATCACCCCCCGCACACCCTTCCCCGGACTCATTCTTGCCGCAGTAGCGGTCGCCACTGACCCAATGCGGGGCTTGTCAATATAGTGCGGGATTGGCGTTCAGCCATGATTGCAAATCGCCAGCCGTAAATTCTGTCTTAAATTAGTGTAACCGTTCAATAAATTTAGAATGGAATGATATATATGCTTGTTCACAATCTTTGAATAGTTGTTTGAAAATATCTGCAGCTTAATTGGTACAGCTAGAGTTTCGTGTGGTCACTCAAATTGTATGTAAGATCCAATATATTGTCAAAAATCTACTTTAAATAACTGATATTAAAAGCTCAGTTATTAGTTGTAATGATGCTTGATTGTTAAATATATATATCAATAAATACCTTGGAAAAATTTGCTGATTTCAGTCCATAATCGGAATCACTGAGGGTTACTATTCGTAACGCCACCTACCAATGTTCTCCAGAGATGCTGTCCGACCGCTGAGTAACCCAACACTTTGTGTCCAGAAAACATAGAAACATAGAAAATAGAAAATAGGTGCAAGAGTAGGCCATTCGGTCCTTCGAGCCTACACCTCCATTCATGGCTGATCATCCAACTCAGTATCCCATCCCTGCATTCTCTCCATACCCCCTGATCCCTTTAGCCACAAGGGCCACATCTAACGCCCTCTTAAATATAGCCAATGAACTGGCCTCAACTACCTTCTGTGGCAGAGAATTCCACAGATTCACCACTCTCTGTGTAAAAAATGATTTTTTCATCTCGGCTTTTCTCAGCTCTGGCATTCCGCTAAAGCTTTGTATAAGAGTCAAAGAGAGGCAGAGTTCTACAGCATGGAAACGGTGGCAGTTCGGTCCGGCAAATCTATGCCGATCATCATGCCTGTCCATAAAATCCAAATTCCCTACATTAATTCCATATCCCACTATGTCACGCTCATTCAAACAACTGTCGAGGTTATATGTTATTGTTCTAATATATTTAATGTTACTGTTCCTATTTCTACTGCTTTCTCTGCGAACTCACTCCAAATACCAACTACTCTTTGTGTAGACTTTATTACACACGACATCTCGTTTAAATCTTCCACCTCTCATCTTAAACCTATGTCCTGTAGTTTTAGATTCACCTGCGTGGAAGATAGTCACAGACTATCTACCATCTTATGTTTTTATATCCCTGTCTCATTTACTCCCAATCTCCTTTGCTCAAGGGCAAACGAACCGAACCCTCTCTGTTCTTTCGTGTGTGGCGTGCACAACCTAGGACAACAAGTTGGACAACTTGTTCTATTTGATCTTCCTGTTGTGCACGTCGAGTTGATTGCATTAGTCGAAACAGGGCGGACCACGTGACGGTCGCAATCTTCCAACCCGCACCCTCTCTCGATAAACCATGTCTTCCTATAGTGTGGGGATCAGAACTGAGCACAATACTCCAAGTGAGGTCGATCAACGTTCTGTACAACAGCAACATAACATCTCAATGCTCATACTCAATGCCTCGGCTGATGAAAACAAGCATGTCAAGTGCCTTCTCACCACCCTGTCTCCGACATCTCTATTTTGAGGGACTAATATGCTGTATTCAGCAACGCAAGCTAGAACTTTACCATTTGTTGTGCATGTTCTGGTCTGGTTTAACTACTTAAAAGACAGCACTTTGTGCTTACTAGAGTTAAATTCCATCTACCATTCCCCTTGCCAGCTGCCCCGTTGTAACTGTAGACACCCTTCTTCTGGAGAAGGGGCCCGACCCGAAACGTCGCCTGTCCATTCCCTTCACGAATGCCACCTGACTCGCCCAGTTACTCCAGCACCTTGTGTTTTTGCACAAGATTCCACCATCTGCAGTTCCTTGAGAACCCTCTGCATTATCCATATTGCCACCAATGTTGGTGCCACATGCAAACTTACTAAAGATGCCACCTACTTTCCAATTTAAATAATTAATATATGCTGGCTGATAGTTACCATTTTAAATGCCACATTGTTGAACTTTTACATCAATCCAAAGGTTGCGGTAACAGTTGGCCACGCAATTTAACGCTGACTTTAACAATTTGATTTAATGGATCTTACATTAAACGAACAGTAGGTTGTTTAAAGTGGTGGCATTAGAATTTCTAAATCCGTAATGGTTAAAATCTTGAGGATCCTCCCTGCCGCCAGGAAGAATAAAATGACAGTCAAAACACCTGGGAATGTTGATAGCAAACGCACGTCTAAATGGAAATTCCATTGTTATTGTATTTTGAGCGGTAAATTCGCTGGCTCAATGGAAATCTGGTCTGTTTCTTTCACGCAATACCAGCCAATTTGGTTTTAAACTGGTGCACTTAAAACAACTTAAAATCCTCTTGAAATGTATTTCCTCGAGGTTGAGGGGTACTGATTTCTGCTCATTTCTTTCGATTGCGTGATGGCCGATGACGACAACGTGGTGTCAGTAAACCCTGCTAGAACTGGGACTGTTTTTGACTGTTCAATTTCAAGTTCAAGTTCCATTTATTGTCACATGCACAATTAGTGCAATGAGATTTGAGTTACCAAACAGTTGGTAACCTGACATTAATCTGGATTTCTGTATGTTCGCTGTACATAAATTGCATTAGATAATGACAGGCACAGAATAGAAACATAGCCCTTTGATTCCACGAAACCTCACTCGTTACCACTCTTTCCATATTATTCTACTTGCTCACCCACTCCCTTACACACTCGGAGCTATTTAGTGAGGCCAATTAACCTATAAAACCGCATGTCTTTGGGATGTGGGAAGAAACCCGAGCAACTGGAGGAAATCCACACAGGGTGACATGGAGAAAGAGAAACCTCCACACGGATAGCTCCGAAGTCACGGTCGAACAATGCATTTCGTTGTCTCTGTACTGTACACTGACAATGACAATTGAAATTGAATCTGAATCTGAACCCTGGTCTCTGGCGTTGTGAGGCAACTACTCTACCAGCTGCGTCACCGCGCCCCCGATCAACCATGCTCCACGTTCGATCCACATGCAACAATCCCGAGAACTGTATGATTTCTAAGAAGCCCACCGTATCTTGATGGACATATTACTGATTGTTTATGGGCTGGAGTTATGCATATGTAGTTTCAAATTTAGTAACTAAATTTCAGCATATTTTAACAAAATCACGAGCTCCAAATATTCTGTTCACTTGCATTTTACGACGTCTGACATGGGCAGGGCCTACACAGTGAATAAGAAGGGACTACCCGAAACGTGACCTATTCCTTCTCTCCAGAGATGTTGCCTGTCCGCTGAGTTACTCAGCTTATCGTGTCTGCCTACACAGTGATGGTAAGGCTCTAGGTAGTGTTATAGAGCAGCGAGATCTAGGAGGGCAGGCGCATAGTTCCCCTAAGGTGGAGTCGCAGGTAGACCGGGTGGTCAAAAAGGCTTTTGGCACATTGGCCTTCGTCAGCCAGAGTATCGAGTATAGAAGTTGGCAGGTCATATTTCAGTTATACAAGTTATACGTTGATGAGGCCACATTTATAGTACTGTGTTTAGTTCTGGGCACCGTGTTGTATGAAATATGTTGTCTAGCTGGAAAGGGTACAGAGAAGATTTTACGAGGATGTTGCCAGGACTAGAGGGTCTGGGTTATACGCAGATGGTTGAGTAGGCTGGGACTCTATTCTTTGGAGCGCAGGACGATGAAGATTGAGATTATAGAGGCATATAAGATCATATAAACATAGACAATAGGTGCAGGAGTAGGCCATTCGGCCCTTCGGGCCCGCACCGCCATTCAATATTATCATGGCTGATCATCCAACTCAGTATCCTGTACCTGCCTTCTCTCATACCCCCTGATACATTTAGCCACAAGGGCCACATCTAACTCCCTCTTAAATATAGCCAATGAACTGGCCTCGACTACCTTCTGTGGCAGAGAATTCCAGAGATTCACCACTCTTTGTGTGAAAAATGTTTTTCTCATCTCGGTCCTAAAAGATTCCTCCCTTATCCTGAAACTGTGACCCCTTGTTCTGGACTTCCCCAACATCGGGAACAATCTTTCTGCATCTAGCCTGTCCCACCCCTTAAGAATTTTGTAAGTTTCTCTAAGATCCCCTCTCAATCTTCTAAATTCTAGCGAGTACAAGCCGAGTCTTCCTACATATGAAAGTCCTGACATCCCAGGAATCAGTCTGGTGAACCTTCGCGGTACTCTGTACTCCCTCTATGGCAAGAATGTCTTTCCTCACATTAGATCACGAGAGTAGTAGATCGGGTAGAGTCTCTTGCTCTGAGTAGGTGAATCGAGGACCAGAGGACATAAGTTTATGGTGAAAGGGAAAAGATTTAATAGGAATCTGAGGGGTAATTATTTTCACACAAAGGGTTGTGGGTGTAGGGAACAAGCTGCCAGTGGAGGTAGTTGAGGCAGGGGCAATCCTAACAGTTAAGAAGCAGTTAGACAGGTACATGGCAATCTCCTTTAAAACTACCCATGACTTGCCTCCACAACGGTCTGTTGCAATGAATTTCACAGATTCACAATCCTCTGCTCTTCTTGTTCTTGCGTATGGCGTGCACAGCCTAAAGTTGTAGGACAACTTGTTCTATTTGCTCTTATCTGATTGTGCACGTCAGGTTGATTGCATTCGTCGAAACAGGGCGGACCACGAGAAGGTTGCAATCTCCCACCCCATCCTCTGCTCTGATCAAATAAATTCTTCCTCATTGCTTTTCTAAAGGTAACTGTTTTTATTCTGAGGCTGCTTCCTCTGGTCACAGATTCTCCAATTTAGTGGAGACATCCTCTCCACGTCCTATAAACACAATATTCAATATTGACATCGCCGCATTAATGCGGCATTCAGGAGAATATCGACTCCATGAGCTTGCTTTATTCACAGTATAAGGTCGTAAAGTCAGAAGGAATAGGAGTAGAATCCGGCCCACCAAGTCTTCCGCCATTCAATGAAGGCTGATCTATCTCTCCCACCTAAGCCCATGCTCCTACCTTTTCCCCATTACCTCTGACAACCTTACGAATCAAGAATCTATCTATCTCTGCCTCAAAAAATATTCACTGACTTGGTTTCCACAGCCTTCTGTGGCAAAGAATTACACAGATTCACCACCCCCTGAGTAAATAAATTTCTCCTCATCTCCTTCCTAAAAGAACGCCCATTAAATCAGGGGCTATGACCTCTATTCCTAGACCACCCCACTAGTGGAAACATCCTCTCCACATGAACTCCATCCAAACCAAGTATAGTTAACACGAATGGTTCAGCTCTGTTTGGACTACCATCAGTGACATCACTAACATGTTAATAGCTCACACTGGTTTACAATAATTGTGCTATTATCACAGCGCGCCTCTGGAGATTTGGCAAAGGGTATAATAAAGGGTGATTAGCAAGTCTGCTGGAATAAAGCAGAGATCTTGCCTTCTACTTCTCATCGAAAATGCATTCTCCGCCCAGAGGTTTGGTGTATGCCATTTATTACGCAACCCTTGCAGCCATCGCCGTCCCAGGTAAAACGTTACACCGAGCTATTCATTTTATATTTGAACTATAACATTTGGCGCAGCGGAGGTGGTAGAGTTGTTGCCTTACAGCGCCTGAGACCCGGGTTCAATCCTGACTACGGGTGCTGTCTGTACGGAGTGTGTACGTTCCCACCTGTGACCGCCGTGACTGGCCGCTGTATGTTCTCCGGGTGATCCTTTCCTCCCACACTCCAAGTAAGTACAGGTTTGTGGGTTAATTGCCTTCTTTTCATTTCACTGCACTTCATTGCATTTCATTTTATTGACACTTTTTATTTCACTGCACATCTCGTATGTGCATGTGACGAATAAACTTGACTTGACTTGACCTTCTGTAAAAATTGGAAATTGTATTCTGTAAATTGTCACAATTGTGTAAGACATTGCACGTGCTGAACGCTGGTGTCCCGAAGCGCCTGTTTCCGAGCTGTATCGCCAAAGTAAAGTCTACAGTCTAACTAAATGAAATGCGTACCATGTGATTAGACATTATACAGTGCCCTTCATAATGCTTAGGACAAAGACCCGTCACTTATTTATTTACCTCTGTACTCCACAATTTGAGATTTTTAATAGAAAAAAATGCATGTGGGTCAAGTGCACATTGTCAGATTTTAACAAAGGCCATTTTTAGACATTTGGTTTCACCGCGTACAAATTACAGCAGTGTTTCTATACAGTCCCCTTATTTCAGGGCACCATAATGTTTGGGACACCGCAATGTCATGTAAATGAAAGTAGTCATGTTTAGTATTTTGCTGCATATCCTTTGCATGCAATGACCGCTTGAAGTGTGCGTTTCATGGACATCACCAGTTGCTGGGCGTCTTCTCTGGTGATGCTCTGCCAGGCATGTGTTACAGCCATCTTTAGCTTATGCTTGTTTTGGGGGGCTAGTCCCCTTCAGTTTTCTCTTCAGCAAATAAAAAGCATGCTCAATTGTGCTCAGATCGGGTGATTGACTTGGCCACTCAAGAATTTATGTGTGGGATCATTGTCTTGCTGTAGATTGAACCGCCAGCCAATAAGTGTCGAGTCATTTGTTTGAACTTGAGCAGATAGGATGTGTCTAAACATTTCAGAATTCATTATGCTACCACCATCAGCAGTTGTATCGTCAATGTAGATAAGTGAGCCAGTACCTTCAGCAGCCATACATGCCCAGGCTATAACACCCCCACCATCGGGTTTCACATATGAGGTGGTTTGCTTTGGATCTTGGGCAGTTCCTTCTCTCCTCCATACTCTGATCTTGTCATCACTGATATGTTCATCTTCGTCTCATCTGTACACAAGTGCTTTTTCCAGAACTGTGGTTGCTCTGGTAAGTATTTCTTGGCAAACTGTAACCTATCCATCCTATTTTTGCAGCTAACCAGTGGTTGCAACTTGCAGTGTAGCCTCTGCGTTTCTGTTCATGAAGTCTTCAGCCGACAGTGGTCATTGATAAATCCATACTTCACTCAAGAAGAGCGTTTCTGATCTGTTGGACAGATGTTGGGGGGGGGGGTTCTTGATTGTAGAGAGAATTAATCTGTCTCCCTTGACCTGTCTTCCCTTTGTGATTAGTAAGCTCACCAGTGCTCTCTTTCTTCAGACTGATGTTCCAAACAGGTTACACAGAAAAGCTGGAGAAACTCAGCGGGTGCAGCAGCATCTATGGAGCGAAGGAAATAGGCAACGTTTCGGGCCGAAACCTTATTTCCTTCGCTCCATAGATGCTGCTGCACCCGCTGAGTTTCTCCAGCTTTTCTGTGTAACCTTCGATTCTCCAGCATCTGCAGTTCCCTCTTTAACACTGATGTTCCAAACAGTTGATTTTGTTAGCCTAAAGTTTAGCTGATGTGTCTGACAGTTTTGTTATTTTCTCAGTCTCATAATGACTTCTTTGACTTTCATTGGCACAACTTTGGTCCTCATGTTGATATACAGCAATAAAAGTTTCCACAGGCAATGGAAAGACTGGAGGAAAGACTAGGTGCCGAGAGCTCTCTTATACCTGCATTAAGGAGGCAATTATACGCACCTGAGCAATTACAAACGGCTGTGAAGCCATGTGTCCCAAACATTATGGTGCCCTGAAATGGGGAGACTATGTATAAACACAGCTGTAATTTCTACATGGTGAAATCAAATGGCCTTTAATAAAATCTGTCAATGTGCACTTTAACCACATGTGATTTTTTTTTTCTATTACCAATCTCAAATTGTGGAGTACAGAGGCAAATAAATAAATGATGGGTCTTTGTCCCAAACATTATGGAGGGCACTGTGTGTCGTTATAGTGTACCTATGCACGACCTTTTGAAGCAAGCAGTTAAAAGTGCCGAAGTGTTCTAACATGCATGCAGCCGTAGTGGTGAATTCCAAAAATGGCATAAAAATAGTCATAAGGTGAAGATTAAAGGGAAATTGCTTCTTCCACACAAAAAAAGCAGGAAACCCGGTGGAATTTAGAACTCTTCTCCCATTGAAGGGTGATATCAGCGGGAAATAGCAAACGTAGACAATTCTAGACAATAGACAATAGACAATAGGTGCAGGAGTAGGCCATTCGGCCCTTCGCGCCAGCACCGCCATTCAATGTGATCATGGCTGATCATCCCCAATCAGTACCCCGTTCCTGCCTTCTCTCCATATCCCCTGACTCCGCTATTTTTAAGAGCCATATCTAGCTCTCTCTTGAAAGTATCCAGAGAACCTGCCTCCACCGCCCCCTGAGGCAGAGAATTCCACATAGTCACCACTCTGTGAAAAAAAGTGTTTCCTCGTCTCCAATCTAAATGGCTTACTCCTTATTCTTAAACTGTGGCCCCTGGTTCTGGACTCCCCCAACATCGGGAACATGTTTCCTGCCTCTAGCGTGTGCAAACCCTTAACAATCTTATATGTTTCAATGAGAACTCCCCTCATCCTTCTAAACTCCAGAGTGTACAAGCCCAGCTGCTCCATTCGCTCAGCATCTGACAGTCCCGCCATCCCGGGAATTAACCTTGTAAACCTACGCTGCACTCCCTCAATAGCAAGAATGTCCTTCCTCAAATTAGGAATTGAACAGCATAGCACAGGAACAGGCTCTTCGGCCCACAATGTCTGGGCCGAAGACGATGCAAAGGTAAACTAATCTTCTCTGCCTACAGGTGATCCACACCCTCCATGCCCTACATACCCATGCACCTTTGCCTTTAAAATGCCACTCTCGTATCTGCTCCATCTCATTTAAGCCATGCCCTCTAGTCTTTGACATTTCCACTCTGAGACAAACGTTGTGACTATCTACCCTATTTAATCCTCGCGTAATTTTATATACTTCTTTTTGGAAATTGATGTCCATTTTTCTCAATTTTGTCGCTTATATAATTTCTTTTACATTGGGACCAAGAGTGAACCACAATAGGTTCGATATTGTGCAAGTTGTTGATTATACATTCCCTTCGTTCCTTCCGGTATTCATTACCGGGACTTTAGTATTTTAAATAAAATACAATTGGACAGGTACATGGATAAGATAGGTTTAGACTGATGTGGGCCAAACACAGGCAGGTGGGACTAGTGTAGATGGGGGCATGACCCAACATGGACCTGTTTCCACGCTGTATGACTACGACGCTGTATATCATAGTGAATTTATTTAATCTCTCGCCGATTTGTGTCTCGTAATGGGATTCAGACAGAAATTTTATTAATGACTTTTAATTCCCTCAACGTTGATATTTATATCAAGTCACAGTCGCCCCAGTTCTCGGAACTGGGACCGAATCAAATGTGCTCTTTAACCCGATTCCTGCCTCATAGCGCCAGAAACCCTGGTTCGATCCTGGCTTCGGTTGCTGTATGAATTTTGAACGTTATCCCTGTGACTGCTTGGGTTTGCTCCGTGTGGCCCCCGGTTCCATCCCACATCACAAAGATGTCCAGGTTTGTACCTTAATTGGCCTCTGGAAAAATTACCCCTAGAGTGCAGGGAGTGGATGAGAAAGTGGGATGAACGGGTGATCGATGGTCGGCGTGGACTCCGTGCGCCGTTACCATGCTGTAACTTTCAATCAAATTCAATAATTATTCTAGCATCATGTGTCTATCTTCAATAGTTTAAAGTCACCGACCCTCTGGAGCCATTGAGTTGAATTGAATCGCAGTATACCCGACCAGTGGAAACGGTATCGAATTTGGTGACATATTATGAAATCTGTCTATAGTTTGTTCTTTAATGCCCACGCCCCTCCTTCTCTCTCATTACAGTTAATTTACTGGCGATTGTGATCTTGTCCCGGGGAAGATGCGGCCTTTCTAGATGCATCACTCGATACCTGCTTTCGATGGCAGTTTCGGATCTCGCGGTCATTGTCACCGCTGTAATATTAAACCGCATCCCTGGTATTTACTTCCCTGCTGGTTACCTTTCCCTCACGCCCGTGTGTCGCGTCAGCATCACGATAATCTATGTCGCCAGAGACAGCTCTGTCTGGCTAACAGTAGCTTTCACATTTGACAGGTTCGTGGCTATTTGTTGCCTGAAGCTGAAGACTAAATATTGCACGGATAAAATGGCGAGTAAAGTCATTGCCACAGTGTGTTGTTTGTGTTGTCTGATCAATATCCCCTGGTACTTTCTACACGAACCCGTCTACATCATTAACGACGTCCCGTGGTACTGCAGACTGAAGGAGATCCGATACAGCTCACCACTATGGGCGACCTTTCAATGGAGTGACCGTCTTCTCACCCCTTGCATCCCTTTCTCTCTGATTCTCCTACTCAACGCTATGACGGTCAGATACATCCTCGTGGCCAGCAGAGCCCGCAGGAGACTCCGGGTGAAGAGTGATGGGGAGAGCCAGAGTGACCCAGAGATCGAGAGCAGGAGGAAGTCTATCGTCTTGCTCTTCGCCATTTCGGGGAGTTTCATCCTGCTGTGGACCACATATGTAGTACAGTTCTTTTATGACCGATTTACAAACGATCAAATCAAAGGCTTCAACGACCCCAAATTCATTCTCAGAGAATCTTGCAACATGCTCCAGCTCTTGAGTTGCTGCACAAACACGTTCATTTATGCAGTGACTCAGAGTAAATTTAGGGAACAGGTTACGACGATGTTGACATGCTGCCTCAAACGAAGGGATAGACAAGTTAAATAATAAATGTAAACAGCGGAGGTTCCACAGTTGAATTTTGTGTATATTTGTCCCACTCGAGATGTAGTGAATATAAATATTTTATATTTTTACATTAAAAAATAAATTAGGCATGTTGGGGTGGTCCGGTTACATAGAAACATACAAAATAGGTGCAGGAGGAGGCCATTCGGCCCTTCGAGCCAGCACCGCCATTCATTGTGATCATGGCTGATCGTCCCCTATCAATAACCCGTGCCTGCCTTGTCCCCATATCCCTTGACTCCACTAGCCCCTAGAGCTCTATATAACTCTCTCTTAAATATATCCAGTGACTTGGCCTCCACTGCCCTCTGTGGCAGGGAATTCCATAAATTCACAACTCTCAGGGTGAAAAAGCTTTTTCTCACCTCAGTCTTAAACGACCTCCCCCTTATTCTAAGACTGTGGCCCCTGGTTCTGGACTCGCCCCACATTGGGAACATTTTTCCTGCATCTAGGTTGTACAGTCCTTTTATAATGTTATATGTTTCTATAAGATCCCCCTCATCCTTCTAAACTCCAGCGAATACAAGCCTTCCACAAGCCAAACAGGTACGGGTTTGTAGGCTAATCGGCTACCATAAAATTGTAACTTGTCCCTAGTGTGTGTATAGGATTGTGCAAGTGTATGGGGATCATTGGTCGCTGCTGACACGATGGGCCGAAGGGCCTGTTTCCGCGCTGTATTTCTAAACTAAACTAAACTTGGTCAGTCTGAACAAGGGTCTCGACCCGAAACGTCACCCATTCCTCCTTTCCAGAGATGCCGCCGGTCCCGCTGAGTTACTCCAGTTTTTTTTATATCTATCTGTGCTTTAAACTAAACTTGCAAGTTGTTAACAGGAAAAGATGTAAACTGAGCAATGATTGGCGTTAACACAAGGAATTGCCGGTGCAGGCTCTTGTATAGGCTCGGGGACTTTCAGAAGGCTTTCGGCAAGTTCCCACATAAGAGATTAGTATACAAACTTAAAGCACACGGTATTGGGGGTTCAGTGTTGATGTGAATAGAGAACTGGCTGGCAGACAGGAAGCAAAGAGTAAGAGTAAACGGGTCCTTTTCAGAATGGCAGGCAGTGACTAGTGGAGCACCGCAAGGCTCAGTGCTGGGACCCCAGCTATTTACAATATATATTAATGATTTGCACGAAGGAATTGAATGCAACATCTCCAAGTTTACGGATGGAACAAAGCTGGGGGCAGTGTTAGCTGTGAGGAGGATGCTAGGAAGCTGCAAGGTGACTTGGATAGGCTAGGTGAGTGGGCAAATGCATGGCAGATGCAGTATAATGTGGATAAATGTGAGGCTATCCACTTTGGTGGCAAAAACAGGAAAGTAGACTATTATCTGAATGGTTGCCAATTAGGAAAAGGGGAGATGCAACGAGACCTGGGTGTCATGGTACACCAGTCATTGAAAGTAGGCATGCAGGTGCAGCAGGCAGTGAAGAAAGCGAATGGTATGTTAGCATTCATAGCAAAAGGATTTGAGTATAGGAGCAGGGAGGTTCTACTGCAGTTGTACAAGGTCTTGGTGAGACCACACCTGGAGTATTGCGTACAGTTTTGGTCTCCAAATCTGAGGAAGGACATTATTGCCATAGAGGGAGTACAGAGAAGGTTCACCAGACTGATTCCTGGGATGTCAGGACTTTCATATGAAGAAAGACTGGATAGACTCGGCTTGTACTCGCTAGAATTTAGAAGCTTGAGGGGGGATCTTATAGAAACTTGCAAAATTCTTAGGAGGTTGGACAGGCTAGATACAGGAAGATTGTTCCCGATGTTGGGGAAGTCCAGAACAAGGGGTCACAGTTTAAGGATAAAGGGGAAATCTTTTAAGACCAAGATGAGGAAAACATTTTTCACACAGATAGTGGTGAATCTCTGGAATTCTCTGCCACAGAAGGTAGTTGAGGCCAGTTCATTGGCTATACTTAAGAGGGAGTTAGATGTGGGCCTTGTGGCTAAAGGGATCAGGGGTTATGTAGAGAAGGCAGGTACAGGATACTGAGTTGGTTGATCAGCTATGATCATATTGAATGGTGGTGCAGGCTCGAAGGGCCGAATGGCCTACGCTTGCACCTATTTTCTATTGTTCTATATGCAGGGAATGGGAGGATATGCATTATAGGCAGACGGAGACGATTATTTTAATCTGGCATCATTTTCTGCACAGACGTTAT
Source organism: Leucoraja erinaceus (assembly GCF_028641065.1). Classification (NCBI taxonomy): domain Eukaryota; kingdom Metazoa; phylum Chordata; class Chondrichthyes; order Rajiformes; family Rajidae; genus Leucoraja; species Leucoraja erinaceus. The sequence continues at coordinate 44,028,542 of NC_073391.1, read as the reverse complement.
AGGCCAATATGTTCCTGTGCTGTACAAAAAAACACACACACAGATCTGGAGCAACTCAGCGGGTCCAGCAGCATCTCTGGAGAACATGGACAGGTGACGCTTCGGGTCGGGACTCAGTCTGAAGACTCCGGATTGATAGCCTGGGACTACCTGGAATAATGGTTTAGGGATAAATGAATAGGCACTTGGTAAAGTGAGTTAATGAAGACTAGATTCAAATACATAAATTTAAATGTTCTCTTGGCATGATGACATGAACATTTGTTAAATATATTGTACTTCAGTTCTGCATGAATATACAAGTTGACAAACAGGTCGGCTAAATATCAAATAAGACCATTAATTATATTTGTGTGCGAATCTGTGGAATTCTCTGCCACAGAAGGCAGTGGAGGCCAATTCACAGGATGTTTTCAAGAGAGTTAGATTTAGCTCTTGGGAAAAAGCAGGAACGGGGAACTGATATTGAATGATCAGCAGTGATCATATTGAATGGCGGTGCTGGCTCGGAGGGCCGAATGGCCTCCTTCTCCAAATATTTCCTATGTTTCGGTGAAACAGTGGTGCCTTTGAAAGTGGGTACATGGTGACTAAGTGGCGTAATATTTTATTCAATGGTTTAGATTAGGTGATATGAATTGCATCTGCAGATGCAATACTTTAATTAAGCAACATAGACCAGTGCATTTTCAATCCCAGCCCACAATAAATACTCATCCATCAGGAAAGTTATGAAATGCAAATCCCACGGGATATTTTGTTCATGCTGCTTCTGAAATGCTCACTGGTTAAATGGATCACTTCACAATTTCCACTTCCCTGTCGTAAACTTCATGTCTTTGACAGAAGCAGAGGAATATGTTACTTCCAAAACCAGCTTTTAATCACATTTTTTGGGTGTTGAATAGTTCAGAGCCATACGGTGGTGCAGCGGTAGAGTCGCTGCCTTACAGCGCCAGAGACACAGGTTCGATCCTGACTGTGGGTGCTGTCTGTAGGGAGTTTGTACATTCTCCTGGTAGCCCAGTTGGTGAGAAATCTAATTTACTGACTGACTGACTGACTGACTTAGCTTTGCTGTGTGACTGTCCAACCGGTGGTAAATCCCCAGACAGATATTCATTCGAGAGTACTTCCAGTGTAAGCCACTTACTGGTTCACACAAATAATTTGACCTTTATCTGGCATATAGCAGCTGAGCAGTGCATTCTGCGGGTGGAACAAAACATGCTATTGTCCTCTTTCTGCTGTCAATGAATGAATGTTCGTACACTTCTGTAAACAACTTTTTATGGCATTCACAAGCCTTTATTGTTAAACAAATCTCTTTAGACTGTGCAAGGTAAAACACCATTTATCCATCAGAGAATTTAAACAGTTACAGGCTCACTGGGCTCCCTGCATCCTTTTATCTAAACAAATGGATTTATTTTTATTCTTTTGTTCACCAGTGATTTTCCAGTTGACCAGGACAGAATTAATCCAGCAATTCGCATTGTAAGACAATGTGCACGTGATTGTGTTTGAACCATTTCTTCCACTAATAAACCACAGTTCCCGATTTCAATTAATGCACCCAACACTTATGGAGGCAGTGGAAAAGAACAGCTAGGGTAAGAACAATATTCAGTTATCTCCCAGCTTGCGACACCTTCAACCAACCGATGATCTATTCAGTTCTCTCATGCAAGAGAAAGGAAGCAGGTTAACGCGCTTCCAGGGAGACACAAGAGACTGCAGATTTTAGAGGGATGTGGGTGGATCTCAATGAAGCATATTGAATAATGAATGGCCTGAGTAGAATGGACATGCAAAGGATGTTTCCAGTAATGGAAGAGTCTAGGACCAGAGGGCACAGCCGCAGTATAAAAGGACGTACTTTTAGAATGAAGATGAGGAGGAGGAATTTTTCTAGCTAGAGGATGGTTTATTAACCTACAAACCCACACGTTTGGGAAGTTGGAGGAAACCAGATCACCCGGAGGAAACCCACACAGTAAGAGGCAGAACGTGCAAAATTCTCGCAAATATTTGAATGGTAGGAGAATCAAATGTTGCGAGGGTCAGAGGAGCAATGAATGGAGGATGCCCTTGAAGTAAATTTGGGTACTCCAATGTACAAACAAATGCTGTGAGACAACATGTAGATATTAGGCTAAAATTAGTGCTGGAGTAACTCAGTGGGCACGGAATGGACAGATTCGAGAGAATTTTCTTCAGGCTTTCGAAACGGGATGAGATGGAATTTCTTGAGTCAGACGGGGGTGAATATGTGGAAATCATTGCCACAGACTGTTATGGAGGCAGTCAATGGATTTTTTTACGGCAGAGAGGGATAGATTTTTGTTTAGACAATAGACAATAGGTGCAGGAGTAGGCTATTCAGCCCTTCGAGCCAGCACCGCCATTCAATGTGATCATGGCTGATCATCCCCAATCAGTACCCCATTCCTGCCTTTCCCCTATACTGTCAATAGCTGTGGTTCCAGCACCGAGCCTTGCGTTACCCCACTAGTCACTGTCTGCCATTCTGAAAGGGACCCGTTAATCCCTTCTCTTAGTTTCCTGTCTGCCAACCACTTCTCTATCCATGTCAGCACTCTACCCCGAATACCATGTGCCCTAATTAGGCCATTAGGCCCATCAAGTCTACTCCGTCATTCAAATATGGCTGATCTACCTTTCCCTCAACCCCATTCTCCTGCCTTCTCCCCATAACCCCTGACACCTGTACTAATCTTTGCCTTAAAAATATCCATGGACTTTGCCTCTGTAACCGTCTGTGGCAATGAATTCCACAGATTCACCACGGTCTGGCTAAAGAAATTCCTCCTCATTTCCTTTCTATGTGTACATTCTATTATTCTGAGGCTATTGCCTATTCTGAGGTAATGGCCACTGGTCCTAGGCTCCCCCACTAGAGGACACATCCCAGTGGAATGTGTTTAACTTGCAGAATCGTTGTGACGGCCAAATTATACGCAGTGGAAGTTTCGGAAGGGAAGATGTGGGAGACGTACCACAAAGTCTTTCTGGACGAGATACACCAGCGCCTCGACGCTCACTTGTGAATCCGCTGGTGTTTCAGCAGGGTGGAAGACTGTGAGAATCCTTTCTCGCACACAGAGCAGGTGAACGGCCTCTCCCCCGTGTGGACGCGCTGGTGCTTCATGAGGGTGGATGACTGAGCGAAGCCCTTCCCGCAGACCGAGCAGGTGAAGGGCTTCTCCCCGGTGTGAGTGCGCTGGTGGATCCGCAGGTTGTTCTTGCTCTTGAACTTCTTCTCGCAGTCGCTGCACTTAAACGGCCGCTCCTCGGTGTGGATGCGATGGTGCGTCAGCAGGTTGGTCAGCTTGGCAAAGCCCTTGCCACATTCGGTGCAGGTGAAGGGCCTCTCTCCGGTGTGGATGCGGTGGTGAGTCAGGAGGTTGGACAGCTGAGTGAACCCTTTCTCGCAGGCAATGCAGGTGAACGGCCTCTCGCCGGTGTGAACGCGCTGGTGCCGCTGAAGCATACACAGCTGAGTGAATCCCTTCCCGCACACGGAGCAGATGAAGGGCCTCTCCCCCGTGTGGCTGCGCCGATGCGTTTCCAGCTGCGACGGGTAATTGAACCCCTTCCCGCAATCCCCACATTTCCACGGTTTTTCCGTGATTCGACTGACCTTGTGCCTCGCCAGGTTTACGCCACAAGTGATTCCCTTGCCCACAGAGGACACGAGCACAGTTTCACCTTGTTGTCGAGGTGTTCTTTCCGCAGTCAGTACACTGGGACCCTCTCACTCATCTGCATGTGGCAGTACCTTTCCAGTCACAAGTTGCTCAAACATCTTCCCACAGATGGGACAGACAAACATCTCTCCTTTCACATTCAAACCCTAATGATATTCAGGACCTGGTGAATCAGGTTAACTCTGGCAGATCTTGATTTGATGCGTGGCTTGGATTCCCCATCTGTAAATCATTCCTTATCATGTCCTGTAAAAGGCGTAAACAAAATTCAATGCTATAGGTAGAGGATAGAAACTTACTGCAAACTATTCTGGTCACAAAAGATTATTTTTTTCATACAAAGGGTTACCACCCAAAACATCACCTATCCAGGTTCTCCAGGAGTGCTGCCTGACCGGCTGTTATTCCAGCATTTTGCGTTTTACCTTGCTAAACCAGCATCTGCAGCTTCTTGTTTCCACAAGATTCCTTTCTTTCCAGATTCCCAAAATCTAATCTGAGGAATAGAATAGATTTGGGCAGCACGGTGGTGCAGCAGTAGAGCTCCTTACAGCGCTAGAGACCTGCTGGGGTTTCTGACTACAGGTGCTGTCTGTACAGAGTTTTGTACGTTCTTCCATGACCTGCATGTGTTTTCCCCGGGTGCACAGGTTTCCTCCCACACTCCAATGATGTGCAGGTTTGTAGGTTAGTTGGCTTTGGTAAAAAGGTAAATTGTCCCTAGTGTGTAGGATGGTGTTAAGGTACGGGGATCACTGGCAGGCACAGACCCGGTGGGCTGATGGGTCTGTTTCCGTGCTGTATCTTCAGACTAAACAAATTTAACTTAATAAGAAGGTAGACAAAAATGCTGGAAAAACTCAGGCAGCATCTATGGAGCGAAGGAAATAGGTAACGTTTCGGGTCGAAACCCTTCTTCAGACCCAGAAACCCGACCCAGGACCTGGGTTTTTCCTCGCTCCATACATGCTGCCTACCCACTTCGCTCCATCCAGTATTTTGTCTACCTCACCCGCTCTGAGTTTCTCCAGTATTTTTGTCTAAGCCAAGGTCGATATTCACAAGGATAGGAGCAGTATGTTCCTTCTTACGCTAAAATACTAATCCATCTCCAAAAATAAGCCAAGGTGACACCGACACACAAGGGCAGAGAATTTCAGCAATTCAGTATAATCACAAAAGAAAACATTTCTAAGCAAATCTGTCTGAAATGTCCAGCCTTTTATTTTGTAGCTATGTCCTCTTGTTCATGACTCTCCCATCAATTAAAATATCTCAACAGTTACGGACAACAAAGAACAAACTGCTGAAGGAACTCAGCAGGTCAGGTAGTATCTCAACATCTACAGTCTCATGTGCCTCCATTTAACAGCTCACCTGTTAAGCCCCTTTAGTAACTTCTATGTTTGAAAAAGGTGGCCCCTCATTTGTCTGAACTCCAAGGAATACAGAGTCAAACAGTCCAGCTTCTCTTGATAGGACAAACATCTCACCAGAAGAATTAGCCTGGTGTTTCTCCTCTGGGTGGTCTCAAATACGACCATGTAATTTTCCGGGGAAGGGGACTAAAACTGTGCCCAGTATTGCAGGTGCGGCATTAACAACATCTTGTACAAAAAAAAAACATCCTTACTCTTAAACTCTAACCCTTTTGCAGTAAAGGTCAACATGCTATTTGCCTTGTTGCTAACATGTTGTGATTCATGCACTCACATTCCTAATTCCCTCTGAATTTGTAGATCCAAGGAACAGCAGGAAGATGCTCATTTCCAAAACAAAAGACATAAGGTGTTGGAGTAACACAGCAGGTCAGGCTGCATCTCTGGAGAACATGGATAGGCAACTCTAAATACAACTCTGTATACTCAGACATAGTTGTCTGAAGAAGGGTTTTAATCTGAAATGTCACCTAACCAACGCTCTCCAGAGACGCTGCTTGACCGCTGAGTTAGCACTTTGGTATTTATGTGTCATTTTTCTCCTCTGAACTTCATTAGTTTAGAATCTCGGTGAATTGACGGCCGTGGCCCGGCTGGCACCTTGGGGAGAGGTGAGGATCAGCAGAGCCATTGGTCGTGGCCGGCCAGAGCGTAGGTAAGAATAAGCAGTGGCAGTGACAAAGCGCTGTCTGGAAACGGCCAAGGAAACTGCGTGGGCCTGCAGTGGTAGCAATAAGCCCAGACTGGAAGCAGCCGGGAAGGCAGTGCGGGTGGGGGTGGCATCAGCAGCCCAACCTGGATGTGGCCAAGGAGGAGGTGGGGGTCAGTGGTGCCATTAGCAGCCAGTCCTGGGGGTGGGGGTGGGTACATGCTAGGAGGTGGTCCAACAACCCAACCTGGTGATGAAGGTCATCCACCATAACCTAAATCCGTTACAAAGGGGTCCATAATAACAAGGACAGACAAGAAAGGCTGGAGTAACTCAGCGGGTCAGGCAGCATCTCTGGAGAAAAGAAATAGGTGACATTTCGAGTCGAGACAAGGGTTTACAAAAAGTTAATGACATTCAGCTTTCCAACGCGATTACTTATTTCATCTTTAATTATTGATACACTGCTGACGAAAACAATGCAACCTCTCTAAAGTAACCCAACATGCTGCAAGATATTACGGTAACCAATCATTTAATTTACACAGTGCAGCCAGTGAGTTGCTCAACTTGCTTTGAACCCATTTGTGAGGTTCAGCTGTGTTCAAGAAGGAACTGCAGATGCTGGAAGATCGAAGGTACACAAAAATGCTGGAGAAACTCAGCGGGTGCAGCAGCATCTATGGAGCGAAGGAAATAGGCGACGTTTCGGGCCGAAACCCTTCTTCACTCACTCACGACACTCACAAATCCCTGAAGAAAGCAATTTTGTGTACCTTCGATCTCCCAGCATCTGCAGTTCCTTCTTGAACACTTTGTCTACTCCACTGCGATATCTCCTCAAGGTATGCCTACTCCTGAAGAAGGGTTTCGGCCCGAAACGTCACCTATTTCCTTCGCTCCATAGATGCTGCTGCACCCGCTGAGTTTCTCCAGCATTTTAGTGTACGTGTGAGGTTCAGCTACCCGGGCACTAGGACCCAGTTCAGTCGAGCCGCCCCCACTCAGTGCCCGGGACCAAGGTAATCGCGCATGCGCCCTGGTTTCGCCGTGTCCAAAATGGCGGCCGGCTGCCCGGTTGTTCTGTGACTGGCAGTCGGGTTCCAGAAGTACTGGGCGCGGGAGCCTTTAATTAAACCCTGAGGTCTACACCGGGTGTTCATATCGCTCTATCACCCACCAGCCAGTCCATTTCCACCCCGACACTCACAAATACCGACCGTTCTACGACCCGTCGGGCCCGCCTTTGTCCCTCTCCACTCTGCACACTGCGCATGCTCGAGGCATTGCCCGATTCTGCGCAGGCGCAGTGGAACCCAGTCTTCACCGATGGGGCCGTTTCTGATGCGCAGGAATTCTGGGTGATCACGTCGCCATTGCACGCCCTTTTGGTGACAACAATTCTTCTCCCCAATCTCTCCAGTTCAAGAGTCAAGCGTGTTTTATTTTCAAATGACCCAGATAGAACAATGACATTCTTACTTGCAGCAGCACAACAGAATATGTAAACAACATAATAAAGGAGAAAAGAGTTCAGTATTTGTGTATATATATATAAACATGTTTGTGTATATATATATTATACACACATTTAAAAATATGAGGGAAGGAACAAAGGAAAAACCTGGTGTGGGGGGACTTGCTGCTTACAAAACCAGATTTTCACATTTTCCAGGTGTAGGGCAGCACTATGGCGCAGCAGCAGGGTTGCTGCCTTCCAGTGCCAGGGACCCAGGGTCGATCCTGACTACGGGAGTTGTCTGTTCGGACTTTGTACTTTCTTCCAGTGAGCATGTGGGTTTCCTCTGGGTATTCCGGTTTCCCCACACATTCGAAAGATGTGCGGGTTAGTAGGTTAATTGGCTTCTGTACATTTTACCTAGCACGTCGGATAGCACTAGCATACAGGGTGATCGCTGGTTAGCGCGAACATAGTGGAAGGGTGTTCTCCTACACTGCAGCTCTAAACTAAACTGAAACTAGTTACAGATTCACCACCTGGACTAACGCCCATTTTCCCCCTTCCCCCCACTTCCCTGTGCCCCACCTAGATTCACATTTATTTCTCCCCTCCCCCCCCCCCATGCCACCTCTATTGCTTCCTCAGGCTTCACAATTCCTCTTCTATCCTGAACTCACACAAGTTGTCATTTCATCTTTGGCCTCTGTCGAATCATCTGCCTATGAAACTCTTCCTCTCACCTGTATCCACCCATCACTTGCCAGGCTTTGTCTTGCCCCTCCTTTCTTCCAGTTTCCCCCCCTTCACACAACAATCAGTCTGATGAAAGTTCCCAACCCGAAACGTTTGCCATCCATGTTCTACAGTGACGCAGCCTGGCTGACTTTTTCTTTCCTAGATCTTGATTCCATAGAACATTTAACCGTACAGCACAATAGCACAAGAACAGGCCCATCAACCTGCAATGTTTTGCTAAACATGATGCCATGTTAAACTAATGTCATACCTGTACATGATCCATATCCCTCCATAACTACATGCCCATCCAAAAGCCTCAAACACCACTAAATAATCTACCTCGATATTTTCAAAACAAGGGGTCACAGTTTAAGGATAAGGGGGAAATCTTTTAGGACCGAGATGAGGAAAACATTTTTCACACAGAGAGTGGTGAATCTCTGGAATTCTCTGCCACAGAAGGTAGTTGAGGCCAGTTCATTGGCTATATCTAAGAGGGAGTTAGATGTGGCCCTTGTGGCTAAAGGGATCAGGGGGTATGGAGAGAAGGTAGGTACAGGATACTGAGTTGGATGATCAGCCATGATCATATTGAATGGCGGTGCAGGCTCGAAAGGCCGAATGGCCTACTCCTGCACCTATTTTCTATGTTTCTATGGTATACTTGTGATAATGTATTGTCTTGTTGCTGCCTGGTTAACACGCCACAAAAGGTTTTCACTATACCTCAGTACAGGTGAAGGTAAACTAAACTAAACTACCTCCAATATGTTCCAGGCACCCATCAAGTTCCAATTAAAAATAACGTGTCCCGCACTTCTCCTTCAAACTTTGCCATTCTCACTTTAAAGCTAAGCACTCAAATCTTTGACATTTCCACCCAGGGACAATAGACAATAGATGCAGGAGTAGGCCATTCGTCCCTTGGAGCCAGCACCATCATTCACTGTGATCATGGCTGATCATCCACAACCAGTGCCCCGTTCCTGCCTTTTCCACATATCCCCTGACTCTGCTTTCTTTAAGAGCTCTTTCCAACTCTCTCTTGAAAGCATAGTCAATTGGCCTCCAGTGCCTTCTGAGGCAGAGAATTCCACAGATTCACAACCTTCTGTGTGAAAAAGTTTTTCCTCATCTCCGTTCTAAATGGTTTCCCCCTTATTCGTAAACTGTGGCCCCTGGTTCTGGACTCCCCCAACATCGGGAACATGTTGTCTAGCGTCTAGCGTGTCCAAATTCTTAATAATCTTATATGTTTCAAAAAGATGCCCTCTCATCCTTCTAAATTCCAGAGTGTACAAGCTCAGCCGCTCCCTTCAATCAACAGATGACAGACCCGCCATACCGGGAATTAACCTTGTGAACGTATGGTGCACTCCCTCAATAGCAAGGATGTCCTTCCTCAAATTAGCAGACCAAAACTGCCCCAGGTATGGTCTCAGTAGGGTCCTGTACAAGTGCAGAAGGACCTCTTTGCTCTTACACTCAACTCCTCTCGTTATGAAGGCCAACATGCCATTCGTTTTCTTCACTGCCTGCATGCTTACTTTCCATGACTGATTAACAACGACCCCCAGATCTCATTGGACTTCCCAACTTGAGAAAGGTTCAGACACTCTATCTATGCCTCTCATAATTTTATTTATTTCTATCAGGTCTCCCCTCAACTTCCAGCATTCCAGAGAAAGACGTTTTACATCGTTATGGAGCACATTTCCTCAACAAAACAAAAGGAAATTTGTTTAATATCAATGGACATTTCGCAGTAACATCTTTCATAAGAGGCAGACATTCAGTCATTCTACTTTATAGGAAAATTGAGCACAGTACAGAAGCTCACTACTGCCGAAATGAAGGCTTTTTGTTAAAATACTGGTTTAATAATTTATTTTTAAAAGCAAAAAGTTTGCTGGGCTGAAACACTATTCACACTTTAAAAGATCATGCTACAGAATACAGAGTCCAGTAGCTGAAAGTGATTCTAGGTTTAGTGACCAATTGCATGGGTAGGAATGGGGTAGAAAATAACATAACACAAGGTATAAAAGTATGAACACTGCAATTTTCTAGAATATCAGTTGGTCCCATCCTGTCTTGGTTTGATCAGCAGAATGCTCGAAACAAATTCTGATTTAATAGACATAAGACAGATAAGCAGAGTTAGGCCATTCAGCCCATCCAGCTCTGCCATTGTGGCCAATCTATTTTTCCCTCTCAATTTTCCCTTGTCTTCTCCCCGTAACCTTTGACGTCCTTACTAATCAAGAAACTATCAATCTCAGCTTTAAAAATATCCCATATCTTGGCCTCCACAGCCATCTGTGGCAATGAATTCTACAGATTCACCACCTTGTGGCTAAAACAAAAAAAATCCTCCTCATCCTCATTCTAAAGGTACGTTGTTTTATTCTGAGGCTGTGCCCTCTTGTATTAGATCCTGCCACCTCTGGAAACAACCTCTCTACATCCACTCAATATAGGTCCTTTGTTATTTGGTAGGTTTCTCACCCATCGTCTATACCTGGGAATTTCCAGACAGTAACATCAGCAGCATGAACGCAGTTTATGCCTGGATGTGATTAACAGCAGCAGAGCAAAACGGAGGGCAGCACGGTGACGCAACGCCAGAGACCCAGGTTTGATCATGACGACGGGTGCTGTCTGTATGGAGTTTGTATGTTCTCTCTGTGACCCGCTGGGTTTTCTCCGGGTGCTCCTGCTTTCTCCTGGTCCAAAGACGTGCATGTTGTACGTTAATTGGCTTTGGTAAAATTTGTAAATTGTCCCCAGTGTTTAGGATAGTGATATGTGCACGGGGTAATCGTTAGTCGACACGGACGCGTTGGGCCATAGGGCCTGTTTCCGTGCTGTATCTCTAAAGTCTAAAAGAAGTCAGCATCCAAACTCTGCAGCCTTCTGTGAACCCGCTGGTGCCTCATTAGGTGGGACGAGCGAGTGAACCCTTTCCCACATATAGAGCAGATGAAGGGTCTCTCCCCGGTGTGGATGCGCTGGTGTTTCAGCAGGTCCTTTGTGCTTTTAAAACTTTTCTCGCATTCGGCACATTTAAAAGGCCTGTGCTCAGAGTGAACCAGCTGGTGTTCGGTGTAGTGGGACGAGTACATGAACCGCTTGCCGCACATGGGGCAGGCAAAGGGCTTCTCCCCGGAGTGACTGCGTCGGTGGGTCAGAAGACTGGAGGAGAGGCTGAACGCCTTCCCGCACACGGAGCAGGTGAATGGCCTCTCCCCGGAGTGGACCGGCTGGTGCCTCAGCAGATCCCTGGAGGCTTTAAAGGTCTTCTCGCAGACGGAACACCCGAAAGGCTTCTCGTCGGTGTGGACGAGCTGGTGGGTGGCGAGGTTGGATGGCCGCGTGAAGCCCTTCCCGCACAAGGAGCAGGGGAAGGGCTTCTCCCCGTTGTGAACGCTCTGGTGCGTTAGGAGGGTGGATGACCTCGTGAATCCCTTCCCGCACACAGAGCAGGAGAAGGGCCTCGCCCCAGTGTGACTGTGCTGATGCTCCACGAGGTTGGGCAATCGCTTGAACACCTTCCCACAGCGGGAGCAACAGAAACGCCTCTCCGTGTGGACGAGCTGGTGTTTGGCCAGATCCTCGGCGCTCTTGAACCTCTTCCGACAGCGCGGACAGCGAGACGGCCGCTTGTCACTGTGGGCTCGCTGGTGTCTCAGCAGGTGGGACCAAAAATTGAATCCCTTGCCACACACCGGGCAGGTGAACAGGTTCTCCCCCGTGTGAATGGACTGGTGTGTCAGCAGGGTGGAGGACAGAGTGAATCCTTTGCCACATGTGGAGCAGGTGAACGGCCTCTCCCCGGTGTGGTTGCGACGATGTATTTCCAGCTGTGAACGGAAGCGGAAGCCTTTCCCACATTCACCGCATTTCCACTGCCTCTCTGTATTACGTGTGTTCTTCAGCATCTCCAGGTTGGACAATTGAGTTGAAAACTCAATCACAAAACAGGAAAAGCAAATGAGCGGTATCTCCCCTCCGCCCACCACACAGTCAGTGAGCTAAGGTGGCACGGTGGTGCAGCGATAGAGCTGCTGCCTCACAGCAGAGACCCGGGTTCGATCCCAACTACGGGTGCTGTCTGTACGGAGTTTGTAGGGTCTCACTGTAACCACGTGGATTTACTCTGGGTGCTCTGATTTCCTCCCACATACCAAAGACGTGCAGGTCAATCAGCTTCTGTAAATTTCTCCTAGTGTGTAGGGTGGGATAGCATAGAACTAGTGTACAGGTGATCGATGGTGAGCAAAGACTCTATGGGCTCAAGGGCCTTTTTCCATGAGCTGGTGTTTGGCTAAGGAACTGCAGATGCTGGAATCTTGAGTGAAACGCATAGTGCTGGAGCAACTCAGCGAGGTCAGGCAACATTCATGGAGGGAATAGACAGTTGACTTGTTATCTGGTCCCATCTTCACTCAAAAACTGTATGCAGGTTTTCTCTCCAGTATGGAGCAGGAATTCGGAACACACATTTCTAATGTTTATGGCAGAGAATAGAAGATGCTGCAAATCTCAGCAGGTCAGGCAAAATCTGTGGAGAAATAAACATTTAATGTACCAGGTTTAATTACACGTGTTTTGCTTTTGAATGTCCGTTTAATTCTATTCTTTCCTATTCCCCAAAGCTTGTAAGTTGCGATCTCAGTGACACACAAAATCTCTCTTCCTGTGCAAAAATCCAAAACCACATTCCCTCCCTCCACCCGCAGTCTCTTCACAACAAAACACATACAGGACAATGTAGAAACAAGGAACTCCAGATGTTGGTTTACAGAAAAGAGCACGGTGCTGGAATAATTCAGCGAGTCAGGCAGCATCTCTGGAGAACATGGATAGGTGACGTTTCGGGTCGGAACCTTTCGTCAGACCGACAGGACGCAAGTACCACATTATTTCACAGGCTTCACCTAAGTACAGGTGGGCATCCACACAACAGTCCCAAAATAAAGAGATGGCGTTCAACACCAAGATGAGATGAATTTGTTGAGCGAAGGTAGGTGAGGAACTGCAGATGCTGGTTTACACTGAAGTTGGACACTAAATGCTGGAGTAGGCAAGGCAAGGCAAGGCAAGGCAAGGCAACTTTATTTATATAGCACATTTCATACACGAGGCAGACTCAAAGTGCTTCACATAAAAACATGTCATACAATAAAATGAAATAATAAAAAGAAATAAAATAGAACTAAAAGAAAAGAAAAGCAAAATTAAAAATGCATTATAAAAAGTGCAAAAGTTAAAAGTGCAATGTAGTTAAGATTTAGCTGAAAGCTAAAGTAAACATAAAAGTTTTCAGTCTTGTTTTAAAAGTGGTCAAAGTTGAGGCAAGTCTTAAATCTTCAGGAAGTTTATTCCAGCTATTTGTTGCATAGTAACTAAATCCTGCTTTCCCATGTTTTGTATTTATTCTGGGAATCACTAACAGATTGGTTTCAGAAGATCTTAGCGGTCTAGAAGGCTTATATAGTGGAAGCATGTCAGTGATATACTTTGGTCCTAAACCATGTAGTGATTTATAGGTGAGCAGCAGGATTTTAAAATCAATTCTCTGACATACAGGGAGCCAATGTAAGGATTTAAGAATTGGTGTAATGTGTTCAAATTTTTTGGTCTTTGTTAGAACTCTAGCAACAGCGTTCTGAACAAGCTGTAGCCGCCTGACAGTTTTTTTAGGAAGACCTGCAAGGAGACCGTTACAATAATCTAGCCTGCTATTAATAAAGGCATGTACACATTTTTCTAAGTCTTGAGCTGACATGAGTCCTCTTAATCTTGCTACGTTTTTGAGGTGATAGTAGGCCGATTTTGTTACTGATTTGATGTGACTGTCGAAATTTAAATCTGAATCCATAATGACCCCAAGATTTCTGGCTTTGTTTGACGTTTTCAGGGTCAGAGAGTGAAGGTGTTGGGTTACTCTAAGCCTTTCTTTTTTAGCACCAAAAACAATTATCTCCGTTTTGTCCTTATTTAGTTGGAGAAAATTTTGGCACATCCAGTCTTTGACTTGCTCAATGCACTGGCACAGCAGATCTATGGGGCGAGTAGCCCTGCGGGATAGGCAGCATCTCTGGAGAAAAGGTTTCGGGTCGACACACTTCTTGCCAAAGATTAGAGAGAACTCTGCTTCTTCCTAGTCTTTGCAATCCGTTCCCCAACGGGACAGTGGCGGCTCGGTCACATTCAATAGGAATACATTTGATTACATTCAATAGGAATGTCGATTGCTTTGGACATTTGATGGGATCAAGAAACATGCAGAATGCGGCATTCATGGATGCAAATAATCTTACTGAATGGCGGAGCAACGAATGGCTTCCTGCTTCCTGCTCCTGCTCCTGCATCGAAGGATGTTTTGCAGCCTCCCGCTGCTCAGGTTGGGACGCGCATCTGCGGAGCGGCCAATGACGCGGCCGCCGCGGGGTCAGGGTTGGAGACCGCCCCCTGACCCCAGTGTGTCACCAAGATGGCCGCGCCCACTCGTCGCCCTTGCAGCCGCCGGTGGGCGATTACTCCGCCGAAGCGGCCCGCAAGACCGTCCCAGGTCAGGAGAGAAGGAGCCGATGGGATATTAATCACGGCAGGCGCTCCCTCCCTCCCTCCAGCCCGACCCACAGTACGGATCCGTACAACCTCCAACCGGCTGCGCATGACGTCGCCACCACCCGGTCTCCGTGCGCCCACAGCCGACTGCCATCGAGCGCATGCGCACCTGGCGCTTGTCGGCACTGATACAGCGCTTTCTGGCGCGCAATGTATTCTGGATGAACACGCCGCCATCGATGAGCCAAGGATTCTGCCACGGAAAGCTGATTACTTTCAGGAATAGCCAGTTGAGATTTGCTCCAGAGGACAAATTATCTAAATTAACAACTGTATTGGAATTTTAAAATCGCAGCTGTCGAGTGCCGTTGTTTCAAAAAAAAAAGAATAAGGTTCGATGTCAGTGTATTCAATCTGGGTAAATGCTTTGTGTAGGAAGGAACTGCAGATGCAGGTTTACACCAAAGATGGACATAAAATGCTGGAGAAATGGCAGAACACAGGAGGTAGTCGAAATGTTGAAGAATTAAATTATTTGTATAGGATTATTTTAGAAATGTGTGTGCAGATTCTGTGGTCTGACGTGGCTGTTTCTGCGCTGTATGATGCTATAACTGAATAAGGGGGGTGGGGTGTTGAATGGGACAGTGGAGGATGGAGTTGAAGGGAAAGGGTTTCTTAAATGTGTGAACGTAGAGACCGAAGGGTGTAAAATGAGGGTAAAAGAAATAGGTAGCAAGGTGAAAAGTAAAAGTGGCAGGCAGACAAAACCAGGGCAAAAATCAAAAAGGGCCACTTTTCAACATAATTGTGTAAGGGGTAAGAGTGTTGTATAAACAAGCCTGAAGGCTTTGTGTCTCAATGCAAGGAGCATTCGTAATAAGGTGGATGAGTTGAATGTGCAGATAGCTATTAATGACTATGATATAGTTGGGATCACGGAGACATGGCTCCAGGGTGACCAAGGCTGGGAGCTGAACATCCAGGGATATTCAATATTCAGGAGGGATAGACAGAAAGGAAAAGGAGGTGTGGGTAGCGTTACTGATTAGAGAGGGGATTAATGCAATGGAAAGGAAGGACATTAGTTTGGAGGATGTGGAATCGGTATGGGTAGAGCTGCAAAACACTAAGGGGCAGAAAACGCTGGTGGGTGTTGTGTACAGGCCACCTAACAGTAGTAGTGAAGTTGGAGATGGTATCAAACAGGAAATTAGAAATGCGTGCGACAAATGCAAAACGGTTATAATGGGTGACTTCAATCTACATATAGATTGGGTGAATCAAATTGGCAGGGGTGCTGAGGAAGAGGATTTCTTGGAATGTATGCGGGATAGTTATCTAAATCAACATGTAGAGGAACCAACGAGAGAGCAGGCTATTTTAGACTGGGTATTGAGTAATGAGGAAGGGTTAGTTAGCAATCTTGTTGTACGTGCCCCCTTGGGCAAGAGTGACCATAATATGGTTGAGTTCTTCATTAGGATGGAGAGTGACATTGTTAATTCAGAAACAATGGTTCTGAACTTAAAGAAAGGTAACTTTGAGGGTATGAGACGTGAATTGGCCAAGATTGACTGGCAATTAATTCTAAAAGGGTTGACGGTGGATATGCAATGGAAGACATTTAAAGACTGCATGGATGAACTACAAAAATTGTTCATCCCAGTTTGGCAAAAGAATAAATCAGGGAAGGTAATACATCCGTGGATAACAAGGGAAATCAGGGATAGTATCAAAGCGAAGGATGATGCGTACAAATTAGCCAGAAAAAGCAGTATACCAGAGGACTGGGAGAAATTCAGAGACCAGCAGAGGAGGACAAAGGGCTTAATTAGGAAAGGAAAAATAGATTATGAAAGAAAACTGGCAGGGAACATAAAAACTGACTGCAAAAGGTTTTTATAGATATGTGAAAAGAAAGAGATTAGTTAAAACAAATGTAGGTCCCTTGCAGTCAGAAACAGGTGAGTTGATCATGGGGAACAAGGATATGGCAGACCAATTGAATAACTACTTTGGTTCCGTCTTCACTAAGGAAGACATACATAATTTGCCGGAAATAGCAGGGGACCGCGGGTCAAAGGAGTTGGAGGAATTGAGTGAAATCCAGGTTAGCCGGGAAGTGGTGTTGGGTAAACTGAATGGATTAAAGGCCGATAAATCCCCAGGGCCAGATAGGCTGCATCCCAGAGTACTTAAGGAAGTAGCTCCAGAAATAGTGGATGCATTAGTAATAATCTTTCAAAACTCTTTAGATTCTGGAGTAGTTCCTGAAGATTGGCAGGTAGCAAACGTAACCTCACTTTTTAAGAAGGGAGGGAGAGAGAAAATGGGGAATTACAGACCAGTTAGTCTAACATCGGTAGTGGGGAAACTGCTAGAGTCAGTTATTAAAGATGGGATAGCAGCACATTTGGAAAGTGGTGAAATCATTGGACAAAGTCAGCATGGATTTACGAAAGGTAAATCATGTCTGACGAATCTTATAGAATTTTTCGAGGATGTAACTAGTAGCGTGGATAGGGGAGAACCAGTGGATGTGGTGTATCTGGACTTCCAGAAGGCTTTCGACAAGGTCCCACATAAGAAATTAGTATACAAACTTAAAGCACAAGGCATTGGGGGTTCAGTATTGATGTGGATAGAGAACTGGCTGGCAAACAGGAAGCAAAGAGTAGGAGTAAACGGGTCCTTTTCGCAATGGCAGGCAGTGACTAGTGGGGTACCCCAAGGCTCAGTACTGGGACCCCAGCTATTTACAATATATATTAATGATCTGGATGAGGGAATTGAAGGCAATATCTCCAAGTTTGCGGATGACACTAAGCTGGGGGGCAGTGTTAGCTGTGAGGAGGATGCTAGGAGACTGCAGGGTGACTTGGATAGGCTGGGTGAGTGGGCAAATGTTTGGCAGATGCAGTATAATGTGGATAAATGTGAGGTTATCCATTTTGGTGGCAAAAACAGGAAAGCAGACTATTATCTAAATGGTGGCCGATTGGGAAAGGGGGAGATGCAGCGAGACCTGGGTGTCATGGTACACCAGTAATTGAAGGTAGGCATGCAGGTGCAGCAGGCAGTAAAGAAAGCGAATGGTATGTTAGCTTTCATTGCAAAAGGATTTGAGTATAGGAGCAGAGAGGTTCTACTGCAGTTGTACAGGGTCTTGGTGAGACCACACCTGGAGTATTGCGTACAGTTTTGGTCTCCAAATCTGAGGAAGGACATTATTGCCATAGAGGGAGTGCAGAGATGGTTCACCAGACTGATTCCTGGGATGTCAGGACTGTCTTATGAAGAAAGACTGGATAGACTTGGTTTATACTCTCTAGAATTTAGAAGATTGAGATGGGATCTTATAGAAACTTACAAAATTCTTAAGGGGTTGGACAGGCTAGATGCAGGAAGATTGTTCCCGATGTTGGGGAAGTCCAGGACCAGGGGTCACAGCTTAAGGATAAAGGGGAAATCCTTTAAAACCGAGATGAGAAGAACTTTTTTCACGCAGAGAGTGGTGAATCTCTGGAACTCTCTGCCACAGAGGGTAGTTGAGGCCAGTTCATTGGCTATATTTAAGAGGGAGTTAGATGTGGCCCTTGTGGCTAAGGGGATCAGGGGGTATGGAGAGAAGGCAGGTACTGGATACTGAGTTGGATGATCAGCCATGATCATATTGAATGGCGGTGCAGGCTCGAAGGGCCGAATGGCCTACTCCTGCACCTAATTTCTATGTTTCTATGTTTCTATAACTAAACTAACATGATATTACTTTTTACTGAATTCGAAAGTCTCCCAATTTGAAATTAGAGTCTTAAAATAAAATAAAATAATGTATGCTCACGGAAGAGTGTGCTTTATCGGTAAATATATTGAAAGAAGGTGAACATGCATGGTCTACCATTTTAAAATGATGCATAATTTGTATTATGCATCATTATGCCAGGAAGCGAGTGGGTAAGATCATCTCTGGCCCCTCTCACCCTGGCCACAAACTCTTTGAATCACTTCCCTCTGGAAGGCGACTCGGGACTGTCAAAGCTGCCACAGCAAGACATAAAAACAGCTTTTTTTCCCACGAGTAGTAGATCTACTCAATAACCAAAAATCGGTAGCCTCTTTTTGCTCTGGTATTTCATTTAATTTGCATGCTTAATCAATAATGTTTTATTATTAATGTTTAATGTTTTATGTATCATTCTTAACTGTCACTGTATGTCAAGTTGTCACTTGCGGGCAGAGCACCAAGGCAAATTCCTTGTATGTGAATACTTGGCCAATATACTTATTCATTCATTCATTAAAAATCCCCAGAATTTCAACAGGAAAATTAGTCTATCCACGACAGACAGAAGAAATTAAAGGCACAGTCAAGAGTGTTTATTTGTCATGTAATGTACAACAGATAAAAACCAGAACAATAAATTCTTGATTTACAGTTTTACAGACACATTAAAGGCAACATTAGAATAACAGTGTATTCAATAAATTATCACTTATTCAGATTAAACTAGACCATGGTAGTGCTAAGCGAAAGTATGTAGAGCAACTATTGTGACTGTAGTCTGCCAGAGACGTGGTGGGCAAAGGGACTTGTTTCCATGCAATGTATGAATGATTATCTGAATAATATAACTTTTCAAAATCAATCTTTTGTAAGTGGTGTTGATATTAGTATATTTCCAGAGGACTTGGCCCATGAGTGCCAACTACCTGCGTAACCACTGAGCCCTTTCCCGGTGACACAGTGGATGATCTAGATTACGTTGTAGAACTATGATCTTGGGAGTGGGAAGTAATTGCAGAGGCTGGTTTAGTCTAAAGATAGACAGAAAATGCTGAAGCATCTCTGGGTAGAAGGGACGGGTGACGTGTCAGGTCAAGACCCTTCTTCAGTCAGGAAAGAGGGAGACACATAGATAAAGAAGGGTAAGGTGCAAAAACGAGGCATCAAAGAAAATGTGGAACAAGATACTCGTCTGAAGAAGGGTTTCGGCCCGAAACGTTGCCTATTTCCTTCGCTCCATAGATGCTGCTGCACCCGCTGAGTTTCTCCAGCTTTTCTGTGTAACCTCCGATTCTCCAGCATCTGCAGTTCCCTCTTTAACACAAGATACTCGTACTTATCTGTATGTCTTTCACTTCCCTGACTCTCAGTCTGGGAATGGTGCTGCAAGAATTTCATTGTTCCATTGTCAGTATGTATAACAATTAAATAGTCTTGACTCTCCCTCTCTCGATTCTTGTCGCCAAAGAG
This sequence comes from Leucoraja erinaceus, assembly GCF_028641065.1. Lineage (NCBI taxonomy): Eukaryota > Metazoa > Chordata > Chondrichthyes > Rajiformes > Rajidae > Leucoraja > Leucoraja erinaceus. Next base: position 44,008,690 of record NC_073391.1, on the reverse strand, counting down.
TTAGTCATCAATGGTCGCCGACTTCATGTTCATAAGTGATAGGAGAAGAATTAGACCATTCTGTCCATCGAATCGACTCCACCATTCAATCATGGCTGATCTATCTTTCCCTCTTAACCCCATTCTCCCGCCCTCTCCCCATAACCCCTGACAACAACAGCGATTGATAAAGAATCCAAAACAGATAGTAGAACTAGGTCTTATTAATTCAATAAATTATTAACCACAATACAAGAACAAAACAAAACTGAATATCCTTAGTGCAACCAAGGACAGTCCATAGAAGTTCATTGCACTTCACTGTCTTGAGTGATTAAGATTCGTATCCTTCTTGACAGATCATAAATAGACGATCGGTTTTAGCCATTGAAACAGAATTGGATAATCACTTGATGGAGAAATGCTTCAAGAAAATGAACATTAGTGCGGTAACATCGAAAACCAGTGAATTCAGAGTGGCGCAGTTGCCTCACAGCGCCAGAAACCCGGGTTCAATCCTGACTAAGGGTGCTGTCTGTGCAGAGTTTGTACATTCTCCCTGAGACCTCGTAGGTTTTCTCCGGGTGCTCTGGTTTCCTCTCACACTCCAAAGACGTACGGGTTTGTACGTTATTGGGATTTGGTAAAAAAATTGTAAATTGGCCCAAAGATGTAGGATAGTGGTTGTGTATGGGAGTGATCACTGGTTGGCATGAACATGGTGGGGCCAAAGGGCCTGTTTCCGCACTGTAGCTCTAAAGTAGAGCGCACTGCATTGCTCCGAGCAGTATTCTCCTTTATGCGTTGTATAGTGCATGACTCTGTGGCTTGATACCCCATTAAGACGTTGCAGTGGCAGACCTGCTGCCTCACGCGACCCGAGTTTGACCCTGACTTCAGGTGCTGCTTCTGTGGAGTTTGCACCTTCTCCCCGTGACCTTGTGGGTTTCCCTCCGGGTGTTCCGCTTCCCTCTCAAATGTGGAGAGATTGTGGACAGTGAGAGTGTGGACAGAGGGGGACAGAGAGAGGGAGGGGGGGACAGAGAGAGGGAGAGGGGGACAGAGAGACAGAGAGGGGGACAGAGAGAGAGAGAGGGGGGGACAGTGGCTCAGGCATAGTACACTAACGTCACACTAGATGGCTTACCCATGATAAGAATAATTACCAGAAAAATGTTGCAGTTTAAAATCTACAGATATTAACCATGACCTGTTAGAACGAATGCGGGGTTCAGTCCATGATGTGATGAACAGTGCCCGGGTGCCAGTCACGAGTGCACCCGCTCGTGTCTAAGCTGGTCGGAGGAGCGGGTGAATCCCTTGCCACACACGGAGCAGGTGAACGGCCTCTCCCCGGTGTGAGTGCGCTGGTGGGTCAGCAGGTCCTGCTTGCTCTTGGAGCTCTTCCCGCACACACCGCACTGGAAGGGCCTGCGGTCGGTGTGGACGAGCTGGTGGGTCAGCAGGTCCCTCGCCGTCTTGAAGCTCTTTTCGCAGGCGGAGCAGCGGAAAGGTCTGTCGTCGGCGTGGACCAGCTGGTGCCGCAGCAGGTTGGACGACCAGGAGAACCGCTTCCCACACGCGGAGCAAGTGAACGGCCTCTCGCCCGTGTGGGTGCGCTGGTGGGTCAGCAGGTCGTTCTTGCTCTTGTACTTCTTGTCGCACTCGGGGCATTGGAAGGGCCGTTCCTCGGTGTGGACCCGCCGGTGGGCCTGCAGCTTGGAGAGCTCGGTGAACCTCTTCCCGCACAGAGGGCAAGTGAACGGCCTCTCCCCCGTGTGAATCCGCTGGTGCGTCACCAGGCCGGACGACTTGGTGAAGCCCTTTCCGCACAGGGAGCAGATGAACGGCCTCTCCCCCGTGTGGCTGCGCCGGTGCGTTTCCAGCTGCGACGGGTAATTAAATCCCTTCCCGCAGTCCCCACACTTCCACGGCTTCTCCGTGGTGTAAGCGTCCCTGTGTTCCTCCAGGCTGAACATAGTGGTGCAGCGGTCGAGATGCTGCCTCACAATGCCAGAGACCCGGCTTCGATTCTGACTGCGGGTGCTGTCTGTACGGAGTTTGTTCGTTCTCCCCGTGACCTTGCTTTGGTTTTCTCAGAGTGCTCTGGTTTCCACTCACACTTGAAAGACGTACAGGTTGGTAGATCAATTGGCATTGGTAAAATTGTAAATAGTCCCTAGTGTGTGTGAGGTAGTGTTAGTGTGCGGGGATCGCTGTTCAGCTCAGACTCGGTGGGCCGAAGGGCCTATTTCTGCGTTGCATCTCTAAAACTAAAAGTAAATACAGGTGTACAATGTCTCCATGTTGTTAATAGCACAATGCGTTGGCAGCCAAAGTGTCCGTACCTGTTTTCCATTCAATGCAACGCTGCACTCCTTCTTCTGTGCCTGAGTTTCTTGGAAGGTTTTCCACATCTCAAATGATGTTTGAAATTGTTCTCCACTTGCCCTACAACTAAATGCTTCACCATCCATTCAAAACTCCGATGAAGTGGACGACATGCCAGAACTTTACTTGAGTTCTTGTTGAGTTTTTCAGCAAATCATTAACCTCCCGCACCCTGTAAAGAGAGTTTTAAAAAGCCATTACTGTAAATAGCGGACTTTGCAACAATCAAAAGTAATGTCCCAACCCAAATCCAGTTTGGGATGCTGCCTGACCAGCTGAGTTACTCCAGTATTTTGTGTCTATCTTCAGTGTAAACTAGCATCTGTAGTTCCTTCCTACACATTGATTGTATTTATGTATTGTATTATCTGATTTGCTTGGATAGCGTGCAAAACAAATATTTTCACTGTACCTCAGTATACATGACAATAATAAACCTAATTAAGTAACAGAATTAGCAGACAAACCAAAGAGGGACCCGGCATGGGTGGCCCACCAAGGGAACAAAGATGGACCATTGGAACTACATTGAGCACTTTGTAACTTTGTCAGTGCCCTTTATGTGGCGATTATTTGCATACTTTGTGTAAGGTATGCAAAACAAGGAATTCCACTGTGACATGTCACCTGTGATAATAATAATAATAAAGTCTCATTCATTCAAACGGAATATAGACACAAAATGCTGGAGTAACTCAGCAAACAGGCAGCATCTCTGGGTAGAAGGAATGAGTGATGTTTTGGATCGAGACCCTTCTTCCGACTGAGAGTCAGGGGAGAGGGAAACAAGAGACATGGAAGGGTAAAGTGTGAAAACAATCAGTCAAAGGGGACGAAGATGAAGGAAAATGTTGTACAGCTGGAGGGCAGGTGAAATGACAGAGGGGGTGCAGCGAGAGAGAATAGTGCAGAATTGAAGAATGCCTAATGTGAAGAATGTTTTCAAAGTAGGCATACCTTGACGAGATTTCACAGTGGAGAAGACGCAATGTGTAAAAGGAACTACAGTACAGGTGCTGGTTTACATTGAAGATAGACACAAAACACTTTGAAGTTCTCTTCTGTCCGACGAGTATTTTGCAACATTCACTCTCGCTGCACCCCATCTTTGATTCCTCCTGCTCTTCGGCCATCAGGCTATTAAACCTGGCTCGGACAAAACTCTGATTATTAATAACCCATTTTCTGTTATTTGCACTTCATCAGTTTATTTATTCAAGTGTGTATATATTCATATTATGGTATGAGTTTCTCCAGCTTTTTTGTGTAACCTTCATATTATGGTATACGGACACACTTATCTGTTTTGTAGTAAATGCCTACTATGTTCTGTGTGCTGAAGCAAAGCAAGAATTTAATTGTCCTATACAGGGACACATGACAATAAATTCACTTGAACTTGAACATTTTCCTTGATTTCGTCCCCTTTGATCTCACGTTTTCACACCTTACCCTTCCATATCTCTCGATTCCCTCTCCCCTGCCTCTCAGCTAGAAGGAACGTCTCGACCCGCAACCTCACCTCTTTCTTCCATCCAGAGATGAAGCCTGTCCCGCCGAATTACTCCAGCATTTTGTGTCTTATCTTCGATGTTAACCAGCAGCTGCAGTCTGTACCTGTTCCCTGCTGCTTGCTGTCAGTGACCAGGCAGGTCCACAGCTGACAGGGGAGAGGTGCGCATGCGCGAGGTGGAGAGCCCCCCCCCCCCCCTCGCCAGCCCCCGCGCATGCGCAGTGAGGGCGGCCGCGGGCCTGGGTAACGCCGGGCAACGTCCCGGTCCTCGGCTCCGGGCCACAGGCGCGACCCGGCGGATCGTCAGCGAGCTCCCGCCACCATTCGAGCAACGACGCGGCGCCGCCAGAAGCACCGACTCCTCGCCGTCTCCTCCCGTTTCCAGCGACACCGACTCTCGACAAAGGACGGGACCAGCATGCAGCGCGGCCAGGTGGAGCATGCGCACTCTCCGCTGGGAAAATCAATAGGATGGATAGAGCACTTGCGGCGCGAAGAGCATTGTGGATCTTTTGGCCGCCATTAGTCCACTGCCTTGGTACGTTTCCCACCTACCCCCCGACACCCATCAGCTGCAATTTCCATCATTGTCACCTTGATATTTCATTTTACCGACGTGGAAGTGGGTTTATTTCTCTTGTTTTATTTCCTATGTCATGCATGTAACCGAATCTACAACTTACAGCAATAGAAAACAAATAAAACTGTAAATGCTGGAAATATGTGTCATAGATCAGTCCTAGAGTCTTACAGCGCGGAAACAGGCCCTTCGGCCCATCATGTCCCATCTACACTAGTCCCACCAACATGCGTTTGACCATCTCCCTCTAATCCTGCCCTATCCATGTACCATGTCATGGGAAGGGACTGGACCCGTTGGAGCTGAGGAAGGGGGGAGGAGGAGTGTGGGTGGTGGTCGGAAGGATCATGTGAAGATAAGGCGAAATAAGTTTGGTAGGACAATACATCAGGCAGAACCAATTATCAAAGGTCAGTCATCAGTCTGAAGAAGGGTCTCGACCCGAAACATCAACCATTCCTTCTCTCCAGAGATGCTGCCTATCCCGCTGAGTTACTCCAGCATTTTGTGGCTAGGCAGAAACATTTGCCCCACCCTGGTAGTGTTGTTTGTGGATTTGCGCTGGGTGCGACAAGTAAGGTTGGCTCACGTTAAGGAAAGACCCGTTGCATTTTGCAGCATTTTACCAATTGCAGATAAGGCCTTTTGCATTAGGAATGGTGTTAAATGCAGAAGGCACAGCTGGCCCTGAATGCAGCTCTCTTGTCCATCATACCAGTTCTGTTACTCCACGTTTGCATCCACTCCCTACGCACGGGAGGCAAATTTACCGAGGTCAATTAACCAGCAAACCCGCATGCATTTGGCATGTGGGACGAAACCGGAGCACCCGGAGGAAACTCACACGGTCACAGGAAGAACATGCAAACTCCACGCAGACAGCACCCGAGATCAGGATCAAACCTGGGTCTCCATGTGCTGCGAGGCATGAGCTTTACCGGTTTCGTCACTGTGACCACCTAAACAAAACAATTTCGTATACTGCCCAGAAGGAAACTGAATTATCGTGCCCTTACTTCTTAATCTTACAGCTGAAGTTTGCCAATTTGGGAAGCATAGTCAAAATTCAGGTCAGTCTGCTGAGGTATAGACTTCCTCTCCGTCACTATCTTCCAGCTTACTCCCTCCTCCTGAATACATGTTGGGCATTTTGTTGTGTTTTACGTGGCAATCTTAATCACGACATCACCACATCCTTTTCACTCGGTTTCAGTCTTTTTCAGTTATTTGATGCAAACTTTCGTGCTCCATTATTTTTCTCCTTCTCCTGCTTTCAATTCGCTTTGTAGGGGTTCAGAAGGCGGGGATTTTCGGACAGGCGCCAAAGCGACGGCGCTCTCACCTTGTCCACTGAGACCCGCTCGTTGTTGCACCCCGAGACATGGAAGCGAAGGGTCCGGCTCATTGCGTGGAGAAGCCGTACACGTGCTCCGTGTGTGGGCGAGGCTTCAGCCGGGCGTCCGGCCTGTCGAGGCACAGGCACAGCCACGCCGGGGAGAAACCGTGCAAGTGCGGAGATTGTGGGAAGGGCTTCAGTTACCCTTTCGAACTCGAGATCCACCGGCGCAGCCACACCGGGGAGAGGCCGTTCACCTGCTCCGTGTGCGCCAAAGGATTCACGCATTTCTCCGCCCTGTTGAAGCATCGGCGGGTTCACACCGACGAGAGACCTTTCAACTGCCCGGACTGTGCCAAGTGCTACAAGAGCTCGGGGGAACTAACGTGCCACCAGCGTATTCACACCGACGAGAGGCCGTTCAGGTGCTCTCACTGCGGGACCGGCTTCAGGCGATCATCTGACCTCACGGTGCACCAGCGCACACACACCGGGGAGAGGCCGTTCACCTGCTCGGAGTGCGGGAAGGGATTCCCTCAGTCCTCCCAGCTCACGGCTCACCAACTGGTTCACACCAACCAGCGGCCCTTCAAATGTTCCGACTGCGAGAAGAGCTTTAAGAGCAAGAAGGTGCTGATCACGCATCAGCAAGTTCACACCGGGGAGTGGCCGTTCATCTGCTCCGTGTGTGGGAAAGGATTTGCCCGGTCCTCCCACCTCCAGAAGCACCAGCGAGTTCACACCGGGGAGAGACCCTTCTTCTGCTCTGTATGTGGAAAAGGATTTGCGCAGTCATCCACACTGCTGAGGCACCAGCGAGTTCACAAGTGATTGCTCAGGTTGGATTCTGCTGCTGTTGACCCAAGGAATGATTGCTGTCCACTGTATTTTTTTCATCTTCTAATATTCCTGGCCTGGAATCAAATATAACAGAACACAAAGTGCTGGAGTACAAACTCAGCGGATCAGGCGTCATCTCTGGAGAACATAAGTGAAGTTTCAGGTTATGACTCTTCTGGCTCCCTTGAGTTACTCCAGAGCTTTGTTTCCTTCTGTGTAAAGCAGCATCTGCAGTTCCTTGTTGCTACGGTATGTTCTGGATTGAAGGATGCTAAAGAACACAAAGTGCTGGAGTAACTCAGCGGGTCAGGCAGCATCTCTGGGTAGGATATGGATAGGTGACATATCGGGTCGGGACCCTTCTTCAGGCTGCCTGGCACACTGAGTTACTCCAGCTGCTGCCTGACTAATTGAGTTACTCCTGCATTTTGTGTCCTTTAGTGTAAGCCAGCATCTGCAGTTACTTGTTTCTCCGTTCTGGATCAGCTGGTAACTATTGTGTGTTTAGTTTAGTTTAGAGATACAGCGCGGAAACAGGCCCTTCGGCCCACCGCGACCGCACCGACCAGAAATCCCGCACATTAGCACTATCCTACACACGCTGGGGACAATTTTACAATTATACCAAGCCAATTAACCTCAAAACCTGGGTGTCTTTGAAGGGTGGGAGGAATCCAAAGATCTCGGAGAAAACCCACGCGATCACAGGGAGAACGTACAAGTTCAAGTGAGTTTATTGTCATGTGCCCCTGATAGGACAATGACATTCTTGCTTTGCTTCAGCACACAGAACATAGTAGGCATTTACTACAAAACAGATCAATGTGTCCATATACCATTGTATAAATATATACACACACATGAATAAATAGTACAAATAACAGATAATAGGTTATTGATGATCAGAGTTTTGTCCGAGCCAGGTTTAATAGCCTGATGGCTGTGGGGAAGTAGGTATTCCTGAACCTGGTTGTTGCAGTCTTCAGGCTCCTGTACCTTCTACCTGAAGGTAGCAGGGAGATGAGTGTGTGGCCAGGATGGTGTAGGTCTTTGATGATATTGCCAGCCTTTTTAAGGCAGCGACTGCGATAAATCACCCCGATGGAAGGAAGGTCAGGTCCGATGATGGACTGGGCAAACTCCGTACAGAGAGGACCCGAAGCCGGGATGGAACCCGGATCTCTGGCACTGTAAGGCAGCAACTCTACCGCTGTGCCACTGTGCCGTGTGCCTTCGTCTTTTCCTCCCATGAGGTCCCAAGACCTGGCTACAACTCAGAAGTGATAATCAGAATAATAGTGTAATTGCAGCACAAATTCTGTGTGAATGCAGGAGCTCACTGGAAACAGCAACTGGCACTTTGTCTCCTCTTATCTCTATTCCTTAACAGCAAAATTTAGGGTTAAACCCGAGGAAATAATTTCCCTCTACAATGCATATAAAGTTGGCAAAGACAATACGGAATACTGGATGTATGCTGTCCAATTGGAGACGTAAAACTGCAATCTATTCTTGATAAGTATTCCACTTCCGTGCGAAAATGCGGAGACTACTGTTTTATGGATGGTTGAATCAATCTGCTGATGCAAAACTGCCTTTCCTCTGTGACCATCAGTCAGTATATTTGATGCAGAGAATAATATTATGTAGAAGCAAGGAACTTTAGATGCTGATTCATAGAGTAACTGTAGGAGCTGGAGTAACAGCGGGTCAGTCAGCATTCCTGGAGAACGTGGATAGGTGACGTTTCGGGTCGGGACTCTTCCTGACCTGTGTTCTCCTATTACCCATCACATGTATTTACCTATTACCTACTATGCTTTGTCCTGCCCCTCCTCTCTTCCAAAATTTTTTACCCCTCCCCAAGCAATCAGTCTGAGTAAGGGTCCAGATTAGAAATTTCGCCTGTCCATGTTCTCCAGAGATGCTGCCTGACCCGCTGAGATTTTTATTTTAGAAATTCAGAGCAGAAACAGGCCTCCCGGCCGACCAGCGGTCCCAGCACATTAACACTATCCTACACACACTAGGGATAATTTAAATTTATACCAAGCCAATTGGGCTACAAGCTATGTACGTCTTTGGAGTGTGGGAGGTTTACCAGTGAAAACCCACACATGTCGTGAGGAGAACGTACATTTAGTTAGATCATGCTTGAAGAGTAGCACAGTGGTAGAGTTGCTGCCTTACAGCGCCAGAGATCAGTGTTTGATATTGACTAAGGGTGCTTGTCTGTACGGAGTTTGTACGTTCTCCCGGTGTTGGACATCGGAGATGTGAAAGGCTGAGGTAAATGTGCTTTCGTTGCATTTGATCCAAGTGCATAACACTTTCTCTGCAACGTTCTGCTTTTGTTCTCCCCACTGTGTAATATGTACGCGATCTGGTGTCAATAGCCCCAAATGTGAATCTTATGTTTCTTCCCATTAGGAATAAAGTCATTTTTATTTTGATAAACTGGACTTTCCTGGCGTATTGTTTTATGCAGGGCCTGTGGAAGTCTGGGGTACAGTACACGGATACAGCTGTGCACCGGACACGGATTGTGCATGCATGTGTTGTGTGTGTCAAGCCAATAGGTTGGGTTGTAACATGTTTTTCCATGCAGCACAGCGCAGCGGTACAGTCGCTGCCTCACAGAACATTTTGTGTCTACACCCTAGTACAGGTTGAACACCGATTTTCCGGCACCCTCGGTCTCAGAACCTGTCTGGATTGTCCGTTTCTCCAAACCAACAGAGGTCATGCGGTAATGAAATGCCAATACACTCCTCGCCCTCTAATGACTCCCCTTCCGTGTCTCGAAACATAAAAACATAGCAAATAGGTGCAGGCGTAGGCCATTCGGCCCTTCGAGCCTGCACCGCCATTCAATGTGATCATGGCTGATCATCCAACTCAGTATCCTGTACCTGCCTTCTCTCCATACCCCATGATCCATTTAGCCACAAGGGTCACATCTAACTCCCTCTTAAATATAGCCAATGAACTGGCCTCAACTACCTTCTGTGGCAGAGAGTTCCATAGATTCACCACTCTGTGTGAAAAATATAGTTCTCATCTCGGTCCTAAAGGATTTCCCCTTTATCCTTAAACTATGACCCCTTGTCCTGGACTTCCCCAACATCGGGAACAATCTTCCTGCATCTAGCCTGTCCAACCCCTTAAGAATTCTGTAAGTTTTCTATAAGTTTCTAAAGCACCATGAAGCGCAATAAACTTAAAACAAAAACAAATATAAAGTGTGAATTGAATGTGAATGGAATGACATTAGTTAGTACCTCCACCAATGTAAAGCACTTTGGCCAACGAGAGTTGTATTTTAAATGTCCAAATGATTAATATATATTATAAATAGCTGGGGTCCCAGCACTGAGCCTTGCGGTACCCAGCTAGTCACTGCCTGCCATTCTGAAAATGACCCGTTTACTCCTTAGGTGGTAGGTACACAGAATGCTGGAGAAACTCAGCGGGTGCAGCAGCGTCTATGGAGCGAAGGAAATAGGCAACGTTTCGGGCCGAAACCCTTCTGTTGCCTATTTCCTTCGCTCCACAGATGCTGCTGCACCCGCTGAGTTTCTCCAGCATGTTTGTGTACCTACCAACTAAGGAAGTGCAGATATGTTAATTACAGGAATGTGTGTTACTCTTACATTGTACAAAAGCCGCGACTTCACGGTCCCGAATGCAACAAGGTACAAAGGTAAACGTACATTATATAAGTATAACAGTATACTTAATTATAGTATAATGTTATAATAATTTATCATTTAAAAGTAATTTAATAATTAATCATAATTAATACGTAAATCATTTGACACTGGATCGCAACTTTTTGGGTCTTGGCTTAACGGGGTACGCTAAGTACAGGGAAGTTAAAATGTGTTTCATAGCAGATACCAGCTGGTGGCTTCTGAGTGCTGCATGTGCCAAGGTAAGGACAATATTGACAATTGATACTTGTTGGCGTCCGCTGAACTTTGCACGCAGTGTAGTTCAAAGTTAGTGGCAACAAATGAGTTGATGGCAAGTCTGTGTGTAATTAATGTAAAATGGAAATATTAGTGAGCATGTAAAGTATTTCAGTATTTACTTTAATGTCATTTTAACTGAGTACTTACATACACAGATGAAACGAAAACAATGTTTCTCAACCAGTTCCCATCAGTGCGGTTAATAAAAACAGAATAAATACATATTGCTTTAAAAATTAAAATTACTATATCTAAAATAGGCCTAAAAATTGAAATAAAAACAGACATTCAGTCCGAACAGTGGCTTTGCTTTGACAGGTGCCCAGCTGTCAAAGTATGGGCGAGGTTAGATGTGATGGTGTATGATATATGGGGAGGGGACACAGTCCGTTAACCAGTCTTATTGCCTGCGGAAAGAAGCCGTGTAGCATCCTGCTGGTTCTGCAGCTGATGCTCATGTACCTCTCCCCAGATGACAGAATGGTCGATACTAGCTATCGTATTCTAAAACCTCATGGAGCGGAGTTCAAAGATACTTAAAATGAATATGTTAAACAACAGATACCATAAGGCAGCTTGTTTTAATGTGTTGATGAATTGCACACCTCCAACTGTATCTTTGCCTCCAACGGCCTTTGGGACCCCCCCCCCCCCCCCCCCCCCCCCCCTATTTATTCTCTCCGGGTTTTGAATATCAACGCGTTTTCTCACTGAGGGAAGTGTCTGACATGTGAACGGAATTCATGCCTGCTGCATATTTGCACGCCAACTCAGGCGTCTGCAGTTATGTGAGATGAAGGTTAACATATGTTGCTGAATATATCTACAATATATTTTTTATAATCTGCAATTTAAATTATCCTTCACAGATATAACCAAGAGTTAAAGAATTAAACGCAAGTGGGAGCTATAAGGGTGGAACTGAGGAGGAGGAAGGCAGGATCACTGTTATTGCACCTGGGGCTCCTTATAGTCAGCGGGAATTAGAGGGGCAAATATGGGGAGAGATCGCAAATAACTGCAACTATGGGGAGTTTGACTTTCCCAAATATCAACAAGGCGACATGGTGGCGCAGAAGAGCAATTATGACAACGTGCCCCAGTGCTGAGTAAACACACGTTGATAGACGCAAAATATATCCCCAAGTCTGCGAGACGCAACTTGGTCAAAGGCACTTCCAAGCCACCACATCATCCTCTTCAGTAGACAAAAAATGCTGGAAAACTCAGCGGGCGAGGCACTCAGCGGGTCCTTAATCTCCATAGATGCTGCCTCATCCGCTGAGTTTCTCCAGCATTTTTTGTCCACTTTCCAGCATCTGCAGTTCCTTCTTCAACACATCATACTCTTCAGCAGCTGTTGGAGGGAAGATGATTTGAATCAGTTGATCGTTTAGTTTACTTTAGCGTTACAGCGCGGAAACAGGCCCTTCGATCCACCAGATCCACGCAGACCAGCGATCCCCGCATATTAACACCCTTTGTATCGTTGATTGACACTATCCTACACACACCGGGGACATTTTTTACATTTACCAAGCCAATTAACTTACAAACCTGTACGTCTTTGGAGAGTGGGAGGATACCAATTCGGAGGAACCCCACGTAGGTCACCGGGAGAAGGTACAAACTTATAACCATATAACCATATACCAATTACAGCACGGAAACAGGCCATCTCGACCGTGCCGAACACGTATTCTCCCCTAGTCCCATATACAGCCTTGTTCACAGCACGGAAACAGGCCATCTCGACCGTGCCGAACACGTATTCTCCCCTAGTCCCATATACCTGCGCTCAGACCAAAACCCTCCATTCCTTTCCCGTCCATATAACTATCCAATTTATTTTTAAATGATAAAAACGAACCTGCCTCCACCACCTTCACTGGAAGCTCATTCCACACAGCCACCACTCTCTGAATAAAGAAGTTCCCCCTCATGTTACCCCTAAACTTTTGTCCCTTAATTCTCAAGTCATGTCCCCTTGTTTGAATCTTCCCTACTCTCAGTGGGAAAAGCTTATCCGTGTCAACTCTGTCTATCCCTCTCATCATTTTAAAGACCTATATCAAGTCCCCCCTTAACCTTCTGCGCTCCAAAGAATAAAGACCTAACTTGTTCAACCTTTCTCTGTAACTTCGGCCAGCCTGTTGGCTTTGACAATACCCTGAATTGGTCTGTAGTTCTATAACATGTAGCAAGTATAAATATGACATGGCTAATAAAACGTGCGGAAATTGACACCTCCAGTGGAGAAAAGGACAACTCGTGGTACAGATTACAACAGTTCCATGAGGAGTAGCGTACAGCTCGATCAGGTCCGTTAGGATGGGCAACCGATATCGTCCCGTCACTCACCAGACTCAGTCCCATTCACTGAACGGGTGCATCAAACTCCAATTGTATTTGTGCATTGTTTAATTTAATAACAACATGCATTTAATGAGGATTCTGGAAAAAAGAGAAAAACAATAACTAAGGGGTTTAGTGTGTTTGTTTAACAAGTGTGAGTAATATATCTGGGGATGTTAACAATTCTCTTTGTGTCTTTGGTGACGTGAACGAATTGTTCTATTGGGTAATGGCAACAGATATATATATATATCTTGAGACCCTTCGAATGTTGCACAGTGTTAACAAGTTGCCTGCGGCTCCAGGGGGAACATGCATGCACGAGTTACGGGCCTAGTTTTTGCCATTTATTATCCTGTTCTGGCAGCTTTTGGTATTCCAGGTAGGGTCCCGCGTTGAAAGTTGTGCAAAGGATCAGTGTGATAGCGTTGAGACGGAGGTGACTGCAGTTGCTGCAATACTTTGAATGGGTGGAATTTGATCGTGTGGGAACTGTGCACAGTGGATGAGGACATGGCAAATGGACTTTTGTCGGGATTTGATGTGATGGAACGCCACTTTCCGCAGAAGAAATGTGTGACGGCTGATTACTCTTTAAAATGTTAAGAAATTGGTGTTCCGAATGATCTGGAAGTTCTTGTGCAAGAATAACCGAAAGTTAATATATAGGACCAGCATTATGTGTAAGGGGACTATCGCAAGAGGATTTCAGTCCAATAACATGGATAGAACAGGTTTAGGGAGATAGAAACATAGAAACATAGAAAATCGTTGCAGGAGTAGGTCATTCGGCCCTTAAAGCCAGCACCGCCATTCAATATGATCATGGCTGATCATCCAACTCAGTATCCTGTAACTGCTTTCTCTCCACACCCCCTGATCCTTTTAGCCACAAGGGCCACATCTAACTCTCTCCTAAATATAGTCAATGAACTGGCCTCAACTACCTTCTGTGGCAGAGAATTCCAGAGATTCACCACTCTCAGTGTGAAAAATGTTTTTCTCATCTCAGTCCTAAAAGCTTTCCCCTTTATCCTTGAACTGTGCCCCTTGTTCCGGACTTCCCCAACATCGGGAACAATCTTCTATGGACTAAATGCAGGTAGGCTGGATAAGTGTGGACGGGACATGTTGGCCGGTGTGTGCAAGTTGGGCTGAAGGGCCTGTTTCCATGCTGTAAGATTATAACCATATGACTGTATAACAGGGACACCCTCCAATAATTATGCTGTGCATTGATGAGACTGAATCTGAAATATTGTGCACATATCTTGATCCCCTCCGTTTACCTACAATTCTGTAACTCTTTGAAGTGTGGGATGAAACCGTTGCTTGTGTTGGGCGCTAACCAGTCAACAGAAAGACAATACATGATTACAATCGATCCATTTGCAATAATAAGGGAATAACATTTAGTGCAAAGTAAAGCAAGCAAAGTTCAATCAACGTTAGTCCAAAGAGGTAGATAGTAGTTCAGCGCTGCTCTCTGGTTGTGGTGAGATGATTAGGTCTTTATTCTTTGGAGCGCAGAAGGTTAAGGGGGACTTGATAGAGGTCTTTAAAATGATGAGAGGGATAGACGGAGTTGACGTGGATAAGCTTTTCCCACTGAGAGTAGGGAAGATTCAAACAAGAGGACATGACTTGAGAATTAAGGGACAGAAGTTTAGGGGGAACTTCTTTACTCAGAGAGTGGTAGCTGTGTGGAATGAGCTTCCAGTGAAGGTGGTGGAGGCAGGTTCGTTTTTATCATTTAAAAATAAATTGGATCGTTATATGGACGGGAAAGGAGTGGAGGGTTATGGTCTGAGTGCAGGCAGATGGGACTAGGGGAGAATACGTGTTCGGCACGGACTAGAAGGGCCGGGATGGCCTGTTTCCGTGCTGTAATTGTTATATGGTCATATGGTTATTTTGCGTCTGTATTCGATTTGGCCAGCATCTGCAGTTCCTCCGTACACATTGTATTACTCAGCACGGGGGCACATTGTCAAAACTGCTCTTTAGGGAAACTTTTGTTTGAATTCCAAAAACCTAGCGCTTAATAATTACTGCCACGTGTACTGAGGTGCAGTTAAAACATTCTGTTGCATGCTAACCAGTCACCTCTATCCACCACTACTCAAAGATTTGCTTAGGTTCTTCTTAATTAGTACGGGTGTGAGGGTTATGGGGAGAAGGCAGGAGAATGGGGTTAAGCGGGAGAGGGCGGCAGCGGTAGAGTTACTGTGCTTTATTACAGCGCCTTAGACCGGGGTTCGATCCCGACCACGGGTGCTGTCTGTACGGAGTGTCTGCGCTCTCGCCGTGACCGCGTGGGTTTTCTCCGGGATCTTCGGTTTCCTCCCACACTCAAGAGATTGGCTTGGTATAAATGTAAATTGTCCTTAGTGTGTGTCGGATAGCGTGAATTTGCAGGGATCACTGGTCGGTGCCGACTCGGTGGATCGAGGGGCCTGTATCTCTTTAAAAAAAAGACAGATCAGCCATAATTGAATGGTGGACTAGACTTGGCGGGCCCAATTCTGCACCTATCAACAATGACCTTAAGCTACTTGTGTGCGGCACAAACTCAGGAATTAAAATGATGTCTTCTCCTCCTTTATAATCAGGTAACTTGGTGACGATAGTGATCCTGTCTCGGGGGAAATGTGGTCTTTCCAGATGCATCTCTCGGTACCTGATGGGCATGGCGGCGGCTGACCTCCTGTTCCTTGTCGTGGCTGTGGTGTTTCACCGGATCAGTATGCTATACTTTCCTGCCCTCGTGATCCACACCACTCCCATCTGCAGCGCTAGAATAGTCCTCATTCTCATCGCCAGGGACAGCTCGGTCTGGCTAACAGTCGGGTTCACCTTTGATCGATTTATAGCCATTTGTTGCCCGAAGATGAAAACAAAATATTGCACCGAAAGAGTGGCAGGGATTGTCATAGGAACAGTTTGTGTTGTGAGCTGTGTCAAAAATATACCCTGGTACTTCCTGTACGAACCTTTGTACACCATTAACAACGTCCCGTGGTACTGTAATATTAGGCTAACCTTTTACTCTGATTTTTTCTGGACTATCCTTGAATGGATCGATCGCCTTTTAATCCCCCCTGATATCTTTAGCCATAAGGGCCACATCCTCTTAAATATAGCCAATGAACTGGCCTCAACTACCTTCTGTGGCAGAGAATTCCAGAGATTCACCACTCTCTGTGCGAAAAATGTTTTCTCATCTCGGTCCTAAAAAGACTTATACAATACAATACAATACAATACGGTTTATTTGTCACATTGCACATAAGTGCAAGTGAAATGAATATGTCAGCAGCGGTACAATTATAAAGAACACACACAAAAACACAATAAAAATTTAACATAAACTTCCACCACAGCATTCATCACTGTGGTGGAAGGCACACAATTTGGGCAGCCCTCCTCCATTTCCCCCCGTGGTCGGGACCTCAACCCTCCGCAGCCGTTGCTGCGGGCGTCCAGATGGTAAAAGGACAAGGTACAAGTCCAGGTAAGTCCAGAGTCGGCTCTTCCCCACCGGAGACCGCGGCTTTAAGTTGGTGTAGGCCGCAGGCGGGCGGTCGAAGATTTAAAGTCCCCGCCGCGCCGCAGACAGAAGCACCGCAGACTGCAGGGCCGGCGGTCGAAGCTTCCCTCCTTATCCTTAAACTGTGACCCCTTGTTCTGGACTTCCCCAACATCGGGAACAATCTTCCTGCATCTAGTTAGACAGTGGCTCACTTGCACCTCCTCCAACCTCATCTACCGTATCCGTTGTTCTAGATGTGGACTCTTATACATGGACGAGACCAAACGTACACTGGGCGATCGTTTCGCTGAACAACTTTCGCTCAGTCCGCATGAACCCACCTGATCTCCCGGTTGCTAAACATTTTAATTCTCCTTTTTGTCCATTGTCTCCTCCATTGTCAGAGTGAGGCTAAACGCAAATTGGAGGAAGGGAATCTCATATTTCGCTTTGGCAGTTTACAGCCCAGTGGTATGAATATTGATTTCTCCAACTTCAAGTAACCCCGGCATTCCCTCTCTCTCTCTATCTCCCCCACACCCAAGTCTCACCAGCTTGCGTTTTCACCGAACAAACAGCTAACAATGGCCTGTTTCCTTTATCATCATTACTTTTTTGCATATCTTTCAATCATTGTTCTTTGTCTCTCTACACTGTCGTCTCTATATCTCTCTCGTTTCCCTTTCCCGTGACTTTCGGTCTGAAGAAGGGTCTCGACCTGAAACGTCACCCATTCATTCTCTCCAGAGGTGCTGCCTGGCCCGCTCAGTTACTCCAGCTTTTTGTGTCTATCATCGATTTAAACCAGCATCTGCAGTTCCTCCCAACACAGAAAAAAATCTGTTCACTGTAAAGTCTTATTTTAAATGGAGAGTGTTCAAATAAATGGCATCTTCCCACACGTTTCGTCTGCTCCAATGCAAAATCCGCTCAAGGAATGTCTACTTTGAGGAAGTTCTCCTCCTCTCCCCAACAAGAATTCTGCAATTTGTTTTCCGGTTTCCTCCCATGCTCCCATTCTCCCGGTGCTCTCTCTGCTCCCCCTCTGTTACTCCTCCTTCTCTCCAGCTGTACGACCACGTTTTCACTCAGAATCGCTACCACAGCCACGTGTATGCCTCCTTGTCACCTTTCCCTCAGCTAACAATGAACTATTCCACATTTCCTTATCACCGTCTGCTTTGATCTGTCGTTTTCACACCTGACCCTTCCATATCTCTCGACTCCGTCTCCCCTGACTGTGTGAAGAAGAGCTTTGACCCGAAACGTCATCCATTCCTTCTCTCCGGAGATACTGCCTGTCCCGCTGTGTTACACCAGCGCACTGCTGTTTCCACAGTTTTAGCTCCTCAGTCTGTGTTGCTAAGAAACTCATCCTCCTCGAATTAATTCTGCTCCCCAAGCTGTTATGATTTAAGTAGTAGCAGCACTAAACAATAAAATGATCTATAAAATAAGAATAAAGTCTGCAATAATTAAAAATATGGCAGAATTATACCTGTGCACCATGGTTTAGTGACCAGTAGAGCGGTAGAGTTGCTGCCTCTTTGCGCCAGAGACCCGGGTTCAATCCTGACCTCGGGTGCTGTCTGTACGGAGTTTGTACGTTTTCCCTGTGACCGCTTGGGTTTTCTCCGGTTTCCTCCCACAGTCCCATTCTCCAGGTGCTCCGGTTTCCTCCCACACTCCAAACACGTGCAGGTTTGTAAGTTATAATTGGCCTTCGTAAAAAAATTAAATTGTCCCTAGTGTGTGTCGGATAGTGCTAGTGTATGGGTGATTGCTGGTCGGTGTGAATTTGGTCCGCCGAGGGACCTGTTTCCGCCCTGTATCTCCATCATCGGCTGGTTTACATCGAAGGTGGACACAAAATGCTGCTGGAATAACTCAGCGGGACAGGCAGCATTTCTAAAGGGAAGGAATGAGTGACATTTCGGGTGGAGACCCTTCTTCAGAGTCTTCAGTCTGGAAAAAGGTCTCAACCGGAAACGTCACCCATTCCTTCTATCCAGAGGCGCTGCCTGTCCCGCTGAGTTACTCCAGCATTTTCTGTCTATCCTCCAATCTGTGCTTATGTATGTATCCGTTGTAGTTGCCTCTGCTGCCAGAAGATGGCGCGGGAGAGTAAATTCAATGCAAAATGCAAAGTGCTGGAGGAACTCAACGGGTCAGGCAGCATCTATGGTGGGAATGAAGAGGAGATGCTTCGGGTCGCGATGCTTCTCAGGAGCAACTGTAGTAGGGGGTGGAAAGCTGCAAAACAGAGCAGGGACCTGGGCAAAGCATAGAAACTTACACAATTCTCAAGCGGTTGGATAGGCTAGATGCAGGAAGATTGTTCCCGGTGTTGGGGAGGTCCAAATGCTGGAGTAACTCAGCGGGACAGGCAGCATCTCTGGAGAGAAGGAATGGGTGACGTTTCGGGTCGAGTAGAAGGGTCTGAAGAAGGGTCCTGACCCGAAACGTCACCCACTCCTTCTATCCAGAGATGCTGCCTGTCCCGCTGAGTTACGCCAGAATTTTCTGTCTATCTCAGGTTTGTAGGTTAATTGGATTCTGTAAAATTGTAAGTTGTTCCTAGTGTGTAGAATAGTGTGATTGCTGGTCGGCATGGACTCGATGGGCCGAAGGGCCTGTTCCCGTGCTGTATCTCTAAACTAAACCCATTTCTATTATCCAAAGATGCCATGCGTTGAGGTTCGAGTCTCTGTAATCCTGGCAATTACAGGAATGACTGCCAGTGTGGGGATCGGTGATTTACAGCAGCAGCCTCCAGCCCTGGCATCAGGACTGATTGCTTCATAAATTTTTCATCGTGTTCGACTGGAAATTAGCAGTTACATAAATATGTGAGATTTTTTTTTGTTCGAGTTAGGATACCAGTAAAAATGTTCTAGCAACCATGGGATATGACTATGTAAGGCTCTATGCAGCCCTTGCTATGAACAGGAAAACAAAATCCTGCTCAATTCCTTTCATAGTCATAGAAACATAGAAAAAAGGTGCAGGAGGAGGCCACTCGGCCCTTCGAGCTATCACCGCCATTCATTGTGAGCATGGCTGATCGTTCCCTATCAATAACCCGTGCCTGCCTTCTCCCCATATCCCTTGACTCCATTAGCCCCGAGAGCTCTATCTAACTCTCTCTTAAATCCATCCAGTGACTTGGCCTCTGTGGCAGGGAATTCCATAAATTCACAACTCTCTGGGTGAAAAAGATTTTTCTCTCCTCAGTCTTAAATGACCTCCCCTTTATTCTAAGACTGTGGCCCCTGGTTCTGGACTTGCCCAACATTGGGAACGTTTTTCCTGCATCTAGCTTGTCCAGTCCTTTTATAATTTTATATGTTTTCATAAGATATCCCCTCATCCTTCTAAACTCCAGTGAATACAAAGCCTTTATGTTCACTCTAGTTTTACTCTGGAGATAGAGTGTAGAAACAGGCCCTTCGGCCCGCCAAGTCCGTGCTGACCAGCGATCACCCAATGCACTAGGTGTCTCCGTTTAAACCTATGTCCTCTGATTCTTGATTCTCCTACTCTGGGTAAAAGACGCTATGCATTCACCCTATCTATTCATCTCATGATCTTATACACCTCTATAAGATCACCTCTCAGCCTCCTGCACTCCAAGGAATATAGTTCCAGCCTGCTCGACCTCTCCCTGTAGCTCAGGCCATCAATTCCTGGCCACATCCTCAAAAATCGTATATGGACTCTTTCCAGCTTAACAACAGGGTGACCATAACCATTGAAAATATTCTGACGGATAGTGGGAGCGACACAGACTGGGAATTGTCCTGGGCAGGAAGGAACCGCAGATGCTGATTTGCACTGAAGATAGACACAAAATGCAGGAGTAACACAGCGGCACAGGCAGCATCTCTGGATAGATGGAATGGGTAAGTTTTCAGGTCGAGACCCTTCGTCAGTCTGAGGAAGGGACTCGACCCGAAACGTCACCCATTCCTTCTATCCAGAGATGCTGCCCGTCCCGCTGTGTTACTCCAGCATTTCTGTGCCTATCTGGGCATTCGGCCCTTCGAGCCTGCACCGCCATTCAATATGCTCATGGCTGATCATCCAACTCAGTATCCTGTACCTGCCTTCTCTCCATACCCCCTGATCCCTTTAGCCACAAGGGCCACATCTAACTCCCTCTTAAATATAGCCAATGAACTGGCCTCAACTATCTTTTGTGGCAGAGAATTCCAGAGATTCACCACTCTCTGTGTGAAAAATGATTTTCTCATCTCGGTCCCAAAAGACTTCCCCCTTATCCTTAAACTGTGGCCCCTTGTTCTAGACTTCCACAACATCGGGAATAATCTTCCTGCATCTAGCCTGTCCAACCCCTTAAGAATTTTGTAAGTTTCTATAAGATCCCCCCTCAATCTTCTAAATTCTAGCGAGTACAAGCCGAGTCTATCCAGTCTTTCTCCATATGAAAGTCCTGACATCCCAGGAATCAGTCTGGTGAACCTTCTCTGTACTCCTTCTATGGCAACAATGTATTTCCTCAGATTAGGAATTGTCCTGGTCTTCCCACAGAATGAAGGGACTGATTTGGGGAGTGATTTTGTTGAATGTAGTCCTGCTGGTCCTTGCCTTTAGTACAAAGTGGCGCAAGTGGTAGAGCCACCGCCTCACGCCAGCAGATACCGAGGTTCGGCCCTAACCTCGGGTGCTGACTATGTGGAGTTTACACTTTCTCCCTCTGACCGCGTGAGTTATTAAACTGGTTTCCTCCCACATCCCAAAGACGTGCGGGCTTGTTGGGTTAACTGGCCCTCTGTAAATTGCCACTGGTGTGTTGGGAGAGGATGCAAACATTTCTTAACGTCGAACTAGTGAGAGGAGTGATCCATGGTCGGCATGAACTCGGTGGGCCAAAGGGCCTGTTTCCGTGCTGTATCGTTCACTCAATTAACAATGCTAATTCAATAGGGACGTTTAGTTTAGTTTAGAGGTCCCGTTTGGGAACAGTCCCTTCAGCCCACCGAGCCCGTGGCGACCAGCGATCCCCGTCACACTATAATGCCCCTGTCCCACTTAGGAAACCTGCACTGGATACTTTGCGCCTCGCCCAAGGTTTCCGGAGGTTGCAGGTGGTCGCCGGAGGTTGCAGGTAGTGGAAGCAGGTAGGGAGACTGACAAAAACCTCCGGGAACCTCCGGGAACCGCATGGAAACCTTGGGAGGGGCGCAAAGTCTCTCGAGGTTTCCGTTCCGGTTTCATACTACCCACTGGGGACAATAATCAGTTTTCACCAAAACCAATTAATCTACAAACCTGTACGTCTATGTAGTGTGGGAAGTAAACGGAGCACCCGGAGAAACCCCACCCCAACCCAGTCACGGATAGTACGTACAAATTCCATACAGACAGCAACCTGTAGTCGGGATCGAACCCGGATTTCTGGCGCTGTAAGGCAGCAACACTACCGCTGCGCCACCGTGCCGACCCAAACGTTCAGCATCTTATCTGACCATTCCTGTTCTTAGACTTACCAGCAGCAAAACTTCCTTATTTAAGACTGCATTAGTGGTCAAAAAAAAAGTTAATAGATGCACTCTGAATGCACTTCTTAATGAAAACAATGTCATCACACTCCGGATGAACCCGGTAAACAGATTTGGGCCAAATATTATCTCTGCTACTCTTGACAGATGTTGCGTGAACTTGTGTGCGGGTCCACACCCATTATCAGCAGCAGGGGACGAGATATGGAGCTTCCCCATTTCCTGGACAACTCCCTACACACCAATGCAATGGACAGAGGCCAATTCACCTACACTCCCTCACATCTCTGGGCACCCACGCAGTAGTAAGGTCATTAGGTGATAAGGAATAGGAGTAGAATTAGGCTATTTGGCCCATCAAGTCTATTCCGTCATTCAATCGTGGCTGATCTATCTCTCCTTCCCAACCCCATTCTCCTGCCTTTTAGAAACATAGAAACATAGAAAATACGTGCAGGAGTAGGCCATTCGGCCCTTCGAGCCTGCACCGCCATTCAATATGATCATGGCTGATCATCCAATTCAGTATCCTGTACCTGCCTTCTCTCCATACCCCCTGATCCCTTTAGCCACAAGGGCCACATCTAACTCCCTCTTAAATATAGACAATGAACTGTGGCCTCAACTACTTTCTGTGGCAGAGAATTCCACAGATTTTCCCCATAACCTCTGACTCCTGTACTAATCGAGAATCTATCTATCTCTGCTTTAGAATTATCCACTGACTTGGCCTCCACGGTCTTCTGTGGCAAAGAATTCCACAGATTCACCACCCCTCAAGAAATGTATTCTTTTCTCCTTCCCAAAAGGACGCCCTTTAATTCTGAGGCTATGACCCCTGATTCTAGACTCTCCCACAAATGGAAAAAATCCTCTCCACATCCACTCCATCCAAGCCTTTCACTATTCCTGCAGTCACAGGGAGAAGTGCAATCACCGCACAGACAGCAGCCAAGGTCGGGATCGAACCCAGGTCTCTGTCTCTGTCAGGCAGCAGCTCTACCCGCTGCGCTGCCACTCTGCAAGCTCTAGAAGTTTATAAATGGCTCTTAATAAAAAAGCAACATTGCGTACATCATTAAAGTTCGGTCCGGACATTAAGTGAATGAAGGCTTCAGGAAAGCAGAAGGTGAATTATGCAGCGACTATCACGATGTCAGGATATCCAAAAAAATCCAGTTAAATACTTTTGTAAAGTTGGTCCTGTTTCAGCGTGAGAGATGTGGCTGCCAATTTGTATGCATGTTCCATGGAGATAAAGATGCGGATGATGTATTTTAATAACCTCATAAAATGCTATTATTAAAGTCGAAAGTGGTTGTAAATTGCATTTCTGTCATTTTGTTACTTATCAGTGAGGGCTTTTATGCTGGATCTTAGCTTCCTATAAATCATACCATAATCTAATAAGCTAGAATGTTTGCTCTATCTTTCAGCTCAACACCAACAAGACTGAGGCGTTAGTGGTGGACTTCAGGACGAGAGGAACGCCCCCTGTCCTTTATATTTAAGAGGGAGTTAGATGTGGCCCTTGTGGCTAAAGGGATCAGGGGGTATGGAGAGAAGGCAGGTACAGGATACTGAGTTGGATGATCAGCCATGATCATATTGAATGGCGGTGCAGGCTCGAAGGGCTGAATAGCCTACTTCTGCACCTATTTTCTATGTTTCTATCTTTCTATGTTTCTATGTCCCCTGCGTCCATCAATGGTGTGGATGTGAAGTTTACCAAGGAGTACAAATACCTTGGAGTTTACCTGGACAGTAAACTGGGCTGGTCCAGGAACGCTGAGGCCCTGGTACAAGAAAGAACAGAGCCGGCTGTACTTTTTGAGAAGCCTCCACTCCTTCCCCCTTCAAGGATGAGGGGGAAGTCTTTTAGGACCGAGATGAGAAAAACACTTTTCACACAAAGAGTGGTGAATCTCTGGAATTCTCTGCTTCAGAAAGTAGTTGAGGCCAGTTCATTGGCTATATTTAAGACGGAGTTGTATGTGGCCCTTGTGGCTAAAGGGATCAGGGGGTATGGAGAGAAGGCAGGTACAGGATACATAGAAACATAGAAACATAGAAATTAGGTGCAGGAGTAGGCCATTCGGCCCTTCGAGCCTGCACCGCCATTCAATATGATCATGGCTGATCATCCAACTCAGTATCCTGTACCTGCCTTCTCTCCATACCCCCTGATCCCCTTAGCCACAAGGACCACATCTAACTCCCTCTTAAATATAGCCAATGAACTGGCCTCAACTACCCTCTGTGGCAGAGCGTTCCAGAGATTCATCACTCTCTGTGTGAAAAAAGTTCTTCTCATCTCGGTTTTAAAGGATTTCCCCCTTATCCTTTGAGTTGGATGATCAGCCATGATCATATTGAATGGTGGTGCAGGCTCGAAGGGCCGAATGGCCTACTCCTGCACCTATTTTCTATGTTTCTATGCAGTGAGATGCTGCAGCTGTTCTACCAATCGGTGGTGGCCAGTGCCATCTTCTTCGCTGCCGTGTGCCGGGGCAGCAGGGCGAAGGCTGCAGATGCCAACAGGGTCAACTAGCTCATCAGGAAGGCTGGCTCCATCCTGGAGGTGGTTTTGGAGGGGTGGATGCTCCTCAAACTGTGGAGCATCCTAGAAAATACAGCTCACCCCACTCCATGACACATGGTCAACCTGAGGAGCACCTTCAGCAACAGACTGGTTCCACCAAGATGCAGCACAGAACATCACAGGAGATCCTTTGCTTACAAACTTGTACGTCTTTGGAGTGTGGGGGAAAGAAATCCCGGGGTGAGACCCACGCAAGTCAAGGGGGGAACGTACAAACTCCATACTGTCAGCTCCTGTAGTCAGGATCGAACCCAGGACTCTGGTTGTAAGGCAGCAACTCTACCGCTGCACCACTGTGCCACCCTCGTCTATTGCATCCGCTGCTGTAGATGTCAGCTGATCTACATCGGTGAGACCAAGCGGAGGCGTGGCGATCGTTTCGCCGAACACCTCCGCTCGGTCCGCATCAACCAACCTGACCTCCCCCGGTGGCTCAGCACTTCAACTCCCCCCTCCCATTCCGTATCCGACCTCTCTGTCCTGGGTCGCCTCCATGGTCAGAGCGAACAAATTGGAGGAACAGCACCTCATATTCCGCTTGGGCAGTCTGCATCCTGGGGGCATGAACATTGAATTCTCCCAATTTTGTTAGCCCTTGCTGTCTCCTCCCATCCCTCAGCCTTCGGGCTCCTCCTCCTCCCTTTTACCTTTCTTCTTTTTCCTTTCCTCTCCGCCCCCCCCCCCATCTGTCTGAAGAAGGGTTTCGGCCCGAAAAGTTGCCTATCTCCTTCGCTCCATAGATACTGCTGCACCCTCTGAGTGTCTCCAGCATTTTTGTTTACCTTCGATTTTCCAGCAACTGCAGTTCCTTCTTAACCACATCCATTTATTCTCTGGGTAATTATCCATGAGTGTATTCGACAATCTTGATAGCGAGTGATCCTTACATTTTGGGTTCAATCCAACTGGCTACAACCGCTGGTAGTTTTGCCAAGAGCTGTCTATGAGTTGGCGAATGGCCACAGAATCACAGAATTCCACATTCCCCAGCCCATTAGCTAACATAAGAAATAATTCTGGCAACCGCTCCCTGTTAAGTCACTGTCAAGGGAAGTTTTAACCTTGAGGAACATTGGTGTGGATGTTCACTGCAACAGAAACACAATTGTTAGACAACAAAATGCTGGAGTAACTCAGCGGGACAGGCAGCATCTCTGACTGAGGAGAAAGAGTGGTCGACACTCTTCTCCAGGGTCTCAACCCGAAACGTCACCCATTCCTTCTCCACAGCGATGCGGCCTGTCCCCGCTGAGTTACTCCAGCATTTTGTGTTTATCTTCGGTTTAAACCAGCATCTGCAGTTCATTCCGACACAGAAACACAATTGTGTTCGGAACCTGGCTCCACGCTGTTCATTTCTGCATTTAGCTGGAACATGTTGAACCGACCACAAATCACCCCTCTCCTAGGGGTTTGGGGTTAATGTGGTTTAATTTTTTTTTAGTTTCAGAGATAAAGCAGCTGACATCAGCCCATCGAGTCCACACCGACCAGCGATCAGTCAAAATGTGTTGGAAGGAACTGCAGATGCTGGTTTACACCGAAGATAGACACAAAAAGTTGGAGCAACTGCCGGGTCAGGCAGCGTCTCTGGAGAGGAGGAATGGGTGGCGTTTCGGGGTCAGGACCCTTCTTCAGACCTGGATCACCACCCGAACCCGTCACCCATTCCTTCACTCCAGAGATGCTGCCTGTCCTGCTGAGTTATCTTTGACTATCGATCACCCGTTTACACAGCGAGGTCTATATTATCCTCTTTCCTCATCCACTCCCTACATATTAGGGACAATTTTACTTTTACAGAGGGAGCACCCGGAGAAAACCCACGCAGTCACGAGCTGAATGTTCAAACTCCGTACGTGCAGCACCCAAAGTCAGGATCGAACCCAGGTCTCTGGCGCTGTGAGGCAGCAACTCTACCAATAAGTCCATGCAGAGTGAAGACTGATTGCTCTGTTAGGTAAAGGTATTTGTGATTGATGTATCAAGACTGTGCCTTGGAACCTGCTTATGTTTCCTTACAGCATATGTTTATTATTAGTGGCCATAGTTCCTGTCACATTCTCAACCTGACTGGGCCCAAACTCAGTCAAGGGATAGTCGCCATTTATGGTCAAAGTAAAATGCAAAATTTAAACAGGAGGGGAAGTGGTGTGTGCTCAGACCCCCTGTTTGTTAAAGTAGACAGTGGAGTGAGTCTGTGTGAATGAGATTTTATTTGACTGCATAAAAACATAGAAACATAGAAACATAGAAACATAGAAAATAGGTGCAGAAGTAGGCCATTCGGCCCTACGAGCCTGCACCGCTATTCAATATGATCATGGCTGATCATCCAACTCAGTATCCTGTAACTGCCTTCTCCCTTTAGCCACAAGGGCCACATCTAACTCCCTCTTAAATATAGCCAACAAACTGGCCTCAACTACATTCTGTGGCAGAGAATCCCACAGATTCACCACTCTCTATGTAAAAAATATTTTTCTCATCTCAGTCCTAAAAGAATTCCCCCTTATCCTTAAACTGTGACCCCTTGCTCTGGACTTCCCCAACATCGGGAACAATCTTCCTGCACCTAGCCTGTCCAACCCCTTAAGAGTTTTGTAAGTTTCTATAAGATCCCCCCTCAATCTTCTAAATTCTAGTGAGTACAAGCCGAGTCTATCCAGTCTTTCTTCATATGAAAGTCCTGACATCCCAGGAATCAGTCTGGTGAACCGTCTCTGTACTCGCTCTATGGCAAGTTCCCAGAAGCAAATAGAAGGAGAAACCACTGGCCAGGGGCAAACGGATAGTCATAGTCATCCAGTGTGGAAACAGGCCATTCAGCCCGACTTGCCCATGCTGACCAACATGTCCCAGCTATACCAGTCCCACCTGCCTGCATTTGGGCCAAATCTCTCTAAAGCTTTTCTATCCATGCACCTGTTCAAATGTTTCTTAAACGTTGTGATACTACCTGCCTCAACTACCTCCTCCGTCAATACAAGCTGTGTACCCCTCAGGTTCCTATTAAATTTTTCCCCCATCACCTTAAACGTATGGTTCTTGATTCCCCTCCTCTGGGCAAGAGATGGTGCGTTTATGCGATCTATTCCACTCATGATTTTGTACAGCTCTATAAGATCAGCCATCATCATCTTGCGATCCAAGGAATAGAATCCCAGCTTGCTCAACCTCTCCCTATAGCTCAGGCCCTCGGGTTCTGGCAACATCCTCGTACATTTTCTCTGCACCCTTTCTAGCTTGAGAATATCTTTCCTCTGACTTTGTTCCCAGAATCTAAATGTGGCCTCACCAACGTCTTATATAACTGCAACCTGATCTCCCAACTTCTATACTCAAACTCAGCTTGTTGGACAACTTGGGCAGCTTGCAATCCCAGAGGTATGAATATTGATTGTTCTCACTTCAAGTAATCCTTGCATTCCCCCTCTCTCCATCCCTCCTCCACCCCCCTCATCACCCTACTAGTTTCACTGTCGTTCTGCTTAGTTCGTATCCCCTCAATATCACTTTTTCCACAGCCAACAATGGACCATTGTGGGCTCCACCTTTCCTTGATCATCGGTGCTGATTTTGATTTGTTCTCTTCATACCTCTCATTCATTTGTTCTTTGTACCTTTTCATGCCTCTAGTTTCCCTCTCTCCTGACTCTTGGCCTGAAGAAGGGTCTCGACCCAAACGTCACCTATTCTGTTTCTCCAGAGATGCTGCCTGCCTGACCCGCTGAGTTACTCCAGCATCTGCGGCTCCTTCCTACACAGGAAAATAGATGGTCCTTTCAGGGGCATGTGGCGAGCTGGAGCCAGTGATCAGAGGCCCATTGGGACATTGACCAGATACTGCATCCCAGCATAAAGTTTCCACCACCACCCACTTTTGTATCCTACTGCAACCTTCCTGAAATCACGACCTACTCTCTCTCTCATCAACTCAGCAATTGTTTAGTTTCGTTTTTAAGTTTGGAGAAACAGCGCGCGGAAACAGGCCCTTCGGCCCAGCGGCACCTGGGCCGACCAGCGATCCCCGCACACACGCTAAGATTGAGGGGGGATCTTATAGAAACTTACAAAATTCTTAAGGGGTTGGACAGGCTAGATGCAGGAAGATTGTTCCCGATGTTGGGGAAGTCCAGAACAAGGGGTCACAGTTTAAGGATGAAGGGGCAATCTTGTAGGACTGAGATGAGAAAAAGATTTTTTACACAGAGAGTGGTGAATCTCTGGAATTCTCTGCCACAGAAGGTAGTTGAAGCCAGTTCATTGGCTATATTTAAGAGGGAGATAGATGTGGCCCTTGTGGCTAAGGGGATCAGGGGGTATGGAGAGAAGGCAGGTACAGGATACTGAGTTGGATGATCAGCCATGATCATATTGAATGGCGAATGGTGCAGGCTCGAAGGGCCGAATGGCCTACTCCTGCACCTATTTTCTATGTTTCTATGTTTCTATGTCATCCTACACATATATTAGGGTCGATTTTACATTTATTCCAAGCCAATTAACCTGCAAACCGGCACGTCTTTGCAGTGTGGGAGCAAACCGAGGATCTCGGAGTAAACTCACGCTGGTCACGGGCAGAACGTACAAACTCCGTACAGACAGCACCCGTGGTCAGGATCGAACCGAGGTCTCTGGCGCTGTCAGGCAGCAACTCAACCGCTGCGCCACTGTGCCGCGTTTGGATTCATTCCGCCGTAAGTTGAAAATGGGAATCTTTGATGCAGTTAACCTTGTTGCAGTATAAAAGTCTCCATGGCAACTATCTCATGGACGGAGAGCACTTTGTGTACCATATAGTATCCAAACTAATTTTAATTAGGATTAGCAGTCCAAAACTGCATTGGCGAATTAGCAGCTGCCGGGAAATATTATATTAGAGCATAGATATACGGTGTGTTTATTGATCAACATATGACTAACCAGAACGACTGTTGATCAATCATCAGGAGGGAATGTCTGTGTGATAGACTGAGGGCCACATCAACAACTCTGCAATTTCTTGTGGTCGTGGGAAGAGATGTTCCCAAAATAAGAGTGGCACGGTGGCACAGCGGTAGAGTTGTTGCCTTGCAGCGCCAGAGACCCGGGTTCGATCCTGACTAGGGGGTGCTGCCTGTACGGAGTTTGAACATTCTCCCCGTGACCGCGTAGGTTTTCTCCGGGTGCTCCGGTTTCCTCTCACACTCCAAGGTTATAATTGGCTTCTGTAAGTTACAAGTTGTCCCCAGTGTGTGGGATAGTGATAGTGCTAGTGTATGGGGTATCGCTGGTCGGCACGGACCTGGTGGGCCAAAGGGCCTGTTTCCACGCTGTATCGCTAAAGTAGCTAGTAGTTTAAAGTCTACAGCTGTGTTGCAACCCAACAGTATGCTTTTTATGTGGCAACTGTAGAAGTTTCTCGGAATCATTGGTCAAGGTGCAGCAATGAAAAGGAACAGTGAGACATTTCCAAACTCGTTTTAGTTTATTGTCACGTGTACCGAGGTACAGTGAAAAGCTTTTGTTGCGTGCTTACCAGTCAGGGGAAAGACAATACATGATTACAATCGAGCCGTCCGCAGTGTACAGCAGTGTGGAGAATTAAAAGAGTGGAGGGTCTGGAATGGGTGATTGCAGATCCACTTCTGTGACTAGCACACAAAGAGGCACCCAGCTTGGGTACCATCTTGGAAAAGTCTTATAAAGTGATACATGGCTTCCTAATGCTGTGAAAGTTGGGGAAATCACAATACGCAGAAACATAGAAAATAGGTGCAGGAGGAGGCCATTCATCCCTTCGAGCCACCACCGCCATTCAACAGGATCATGGCTGACCATCCAAAATCAGTACCCCGTTCCTGTTTTCTCCCCTAATCCCCAAGTCAAAAGTAATTAACTGTAAAAAGGCAATGGCTGATGCTTAAAGAACTCGCTAGAATTTAGAAGATTGAGGGGGGATCATATAGAAACTTACAAAATTCTTACGGGGTTGGACAGGCTAGATGCAGGAAGATTGTTCCCGATGTTGGGGAAGTCCAGAAGAAGGGGTCACAGTTTAAGGATAAAGGGGAAATCTTTTAGGACTGAGATGAGAAAAACATTTTTTACACAGAGAGTGGTGAATCTCTGGAATTCTCTGCCACAGAATGTAGTTGAGGCCAGTTCATTGGCTATATTTAAGAGGGAGTTAGATGTGGCGCTTGTGGCTAAAGGGATCAGGGGGTATGGAGAGAAAGCAGGTACAGGATACTGAGTTGGATGATCAGCCATGATCGTATTGAATGGCGCTGCAGGCTCGAGGGGCCGAATGGCCTACTCCTGCACCTATTTTCTATGTTTCTATGCTTCTATTACTCTGATGTATTGTACATGGTATTTCTTAGTAAATGTGGTCCAACCCTGGCAATCAGAAGTAGTATTAAATTGCGAGATGATGTTGCCAAAAAATAGCAGCAAATCTTTGTTTTGGAAATGTTTCAAAATTCATTGCAGGCGGACAAAGACACTGTAAAGGAAGGGGAACTTGTAATGTGAGAAAAAACTAGTGGGAAATATAACATCAAAAGTTTCCAATAGATAGATAAAGAAAAAAACTAAAGTTAATTAGGGTTTGCCTTCAGACTGAATCGGGAGAAATTATGTGCGGGACACATTTTGTTACACAAAGGGTGCTGGGTGCCTGGAACGCGCTGCCAGGGGTGGTGGTGGAGACAGATACAATAGTGACATTTAGGAGGCCTTTCGATAGGTGCATGGATACGAAGAGAATAGAAGGATATTCTCTCCGTAACATTGTTCCCGATGTTGGGGAAGTCCAGAACAAGGGATCACAGTTTAAGGATAAAGGGGAAATCTTTTAGGACAGAGATGAGAAAAACATTTTTCACACAGAGAGTGGCGAATCTCTGGAATTCTCTGCCACAGAAGGTAGTTGAGGCCAGTTCATTGGCTATATTTAAGAGGGAGTTCGATGTGGCCCTTGTGGCTAAAGGGATCAGGGGGTATGGAGAGAAGGCAGGAACAGGATACTGAGTTGGATGATCAGCCATGATCATATTGAATGGCGGTGCAGGCTCGAAGGGCCGAATGGCCTAATCCTGCACCTATTTTCTATATTTCTATGTTTCTATGATATGGATCATATGCAAGCATCTTTTCGGCACAGATGTTGTGGGCTGAAGGGCCTGTTCCTATGCTGTACTTTTCTGTTATATGTGAGCAGATAAGGAAATGGCAGAGAATTTAAACGAATATTTTGTGCATGAGTCAATGAAAGACATAGAAAGCTTCTTGAATATAATGGTTACAGGGAGCTCTTGAGGGAATGAAGAGCTCAAAGAAAATGGTTATTCCTGAAGTATTACTGGTGATGAATTGAATGGGACTCAAATACAATCAATCGCCAGCATTGGTAGATGTGCCGTGTGGTAGTGGTAGTAGGTGGCAGTAGGTGGCCGACTAGGAAAGGGGGAGATGCAGCGAGACCTGGGTGTCATGGTACACCAGTCATTGAAAGTAGGCATGCAGGTGCAGCAGACAGTGAAGAAAGCGAATGGTATGTTAGCTTTCATTGCAAAAGGATTTGAGTATAGGAGCAGGGAGGTTCTACTGAAGTTGTACAGGGTCTTGGTGAGACCACACCTGGAGTATTGCGTACAGTTTTGGTCTCCAAATCTGAGGAAGGACATTCTTGCCATAGAGGGAGTGCAGAGAAGGTTCACCAGACTGATTCCTGGGATGTCAGGACTGTCTATGAAGAAAGACTGGATAGACTTGGTTTATACTCTCTAGAATTTAGAAGACTGAGAGGGGATCTTATAGAAACTTACAAAATTCTTAAGGGGTTGGACAGGCTAGATGCAGGAAGATTGCTCCCGATGTTGGGGAAGTCCAGGACAAGGGGTCGCAGCTTAAGGATAAGGGGGAAATCCTTTAAAACTGAGATGAGAAGAACTTTTTTCACACAGAGAGTGGTGAATCTCTGGAACTCTCTGCCACAGAGGGTAGTCGAGGCCAGTTCATTGGCTATATTTAAGAGGGAGTTAGATGTTGCCCTTGTGGCTAAGGGGATCAGAGGGTATGGAGAGAAGGCAGGTACGGGATACTGAGTTGGATGATCAGCCATGATCATATTGAATGGCGGTGCAGGCTCGAAGGGCCGAATGGCCTACTCCTGCACCTAATTTCTATGTCTATGTTTCTATGTTTCTATGTCTCTGAAGATGTCGGATGCACCCATCGGCATCTTGCAGAACTCCAGATTTGTACAATTTTGGGCCACATATCCGAGAAAATGATGAGCTGCCTCTGGGGGAAGGTCCAGAGGAGTTTTACAAGAATGATTCCAGGAATGCATGGTCAACATATGATTAGCTTTTGATGGCACTGGGCCTGTCTGTACTTGCTGGAGTTTAGAAAAATGAGGGGGGGGACCTCATTGAAATGTATCAAATAGTGAAAGGCTTGGATAGAGTGGACGTGAAGAGGATGTAACCACTAGTGGGAGAGTTCAGGACTAGAGGTCATAGCCTCCAAATTAAAGGACGTTCCTATCAGAAGGAATGAGGAGGAATATCATTAATCAGAGGGTGGTGAATCTGTGGAATTCTGAAGGCCATGGAGGTCAAGTCAGTGGATCTATTTAAGGCAGAGATAGATAGATTCTTGATTAGTACGGGTGTCAGGCGTTGTGGGGAGAAGGCAGGAGAATGGGGTTAGGAGGGAGAGATAGATCAGCCACGATTGAATGGCAGAGTAGATTTTAGGCCGAATGTATTGTATCTCTGAACTAAACTAAACTAAACTAAACTAAAATAAACTAAACTAAACTAAACTAAACTAAACTAAACTTACATCCACAGTTTGGATCAGGGAATCATGTATAATATATCCAAGCTTGCAGATGATATGCCACTAGGTGGCAGTGTATGCTCCATTGGAGAATACAGCATGGTTTCAGGAGAAGGGAACAGATTAAGTGAAACATAGAAACATAGAAATTAGGTGCAGGAGTAGGCCATTCGGCCCTTTGAGCCTGCACGGCCATTCAATATGATCATGGCTGATCATCCAACTCAGTATCCCGTACCTGCCTTCTCTCCATACCCCCTGATCCCCTTAGCCACAAGGGCCACATCTAACTCCCTCTTAAATATAGCCAATGAACTGGCCTCAACTACCCTGTGTGGCAGAGAGTTCAGAATTCACCACTCTCTGTGTGAAAAAAGTTCTTCTCATCTCGGTTTTAATCATGGCCCCCTGATCCTTAAGCTTCTCCCCCTTCTCCCCATAACCCCTAACACCGGTAACAATCAAGAATCTACCTGTCCAACTGCCTTAAAAATTTTGTAAGTTTCTATAAGATCCCCTCTCAATCTCCTAAATTCTAGAGAGTATAAAAGTCTATCCATCATGCTTCATAAGCCCCACATCCCAGGAATCAGTGAATGGGTGCGGATTTGTTAGGGCAACACAGAGTGCTGGAGTAACTCAGCGGCTCAGGCAGCATCTCAGCGCCTCATGCTCACGTTCTTGAAGGATACAGGACACTCATAAGGTCATAAGATCAAATGGGATAGGAGCAGAATTTGGCCATTCGGCCCATCAAGCCTACTCCGCCATTCAATCATGGCTGATCTATCCCCATTCTCCTGCCTTCTCCCCATAACCCCTGACACCCGTAATAATCAAGAATCTACCTATCCCTGCCTTAAAACTCCCTCATCTCCCCTCTCCCACCAGGCAAGAGGAACAGAAGTGTGAATCATGCACAGCGCCAGATTCAGGGACAGTTTCTTCCCAGCTGTTATCAGGCAATTGAACCATCCTCTCATCTGAGGTACACAAAAATGCTGGAGAAACTCAGCAGGTGCAGCAGCATCTATGGAACGAAGGAAATAGGCAACGTTTCGGGCCACCCGAAACGTTGCCTATTTCCTTCGCTCCATAGATGCTGCTGCACCCGCTGAGTTTCTCCAGCATTTTTGTGTACCTTTGATGTTCCAGCATCTGCAGTTCCTTCTTAAACACATCCTCTCTTCTGCTTGAGTGCAGACCTGATCTCCCATATTCCTCAAGGGAGACCTTTAAACAATCTCTCATCGGTCTTTATTGAACTTCAGTGTCATATAGAAACATAGAAACATCGAAACATAGAAATTAGGTGCAGGAGTAGGCCATTCGGCCTTCGAGCCTGCACCGCCATTCAATATGGTCATGGCTGATCATCCAACTCAGTATCCCGTACCTGCCTTCTCTCCATACCCCCTGATCCCCTTAGCCACAAGGGCCACATCTAACTCCCTCTTAAATATAGCCAATGAACTGGCCTCAACTACCCTCTGTGGCAGAGAGTTCCAGAGATTCACCACTCTCTGTGTGAAAAAAGTTCTTCTCATCTCAGTTTTAAAGGATTTCCCCCTTATCCTAAAGCTGTGACCCCTTGTCCTGGACTTCCCTAACATCGGGAACAATCTTCCTGCATCTAGCCATATCTTGCACTGAATGTTTTATCCCTATTCTTACCAAGTAAGAATTTAATTGTTCTGTCCGAGACATATCACAACAAAGTATTCTTGACTCCCGACCCTTTATCCTTTATCTGTGCACTGTGCACAACCTGATTATATTCATGGAGAGTCTTTTCTTTGAATGAATGACAGTCAAACAAAAGCTTTTGATTCTATCTTGTTACATGTGACAATAACAAACTGAACTTAAACGAAGTAAAAGTAATGAGGATGAATGGGACTAAATTAAATGAGCTGCTTGGCCAGCACCGATGAGTTGGGCCAAAGGGACTTTTTCCCATCGAAGATCGACACAAAATGCTGGAGTAATTTAGCAGGGGTCAGGCAGCATCTCTGTCGAAAAGGAACAGTGACGTTTTGGGTCGGATCCCTTCTTCAGACTGAAAACAATCTGCCAGTTTAGTTTAGTTTAGTTAAGTTTTATTTTATTGTCACATGTACCGAGGTCCAGTGAAAAGTTGATCAGTCAGCAGAAAGACAATACATGATTACAATCAATTCATTTACAGTGTATAGATACATGATAAAATGATATAAAATTATATCAAATTATAAAAGGACTGGACAAGCTAGATGCAGGAAAAAATGTTCCCAATATTGGGCGAGTCCAGAACCAGGGGCCACACAGTCTTAGAATAAAGGGGAGGTCATTTAAGACTAAGGTGAGAAAAAACTTTTTCATCCAGAGAGTTGTGAATTTATGGAAATCCCTGCCACAGAGGGCAGTGGAGGCCAAGTCACTGGATGGATTTAAGAGGGAGTTAGATAGAACTCTAGGGGCTAATGGAGTCAAGGGATATGGGGAGAAGGCAGGCATGGGTTATTGATTGGGGACGATCAGCCATGAACTCAATGAATGGCTGGTGCTGGCTCGAAGGGCCGAACGGCCTCCTCCTGCACCTATTTTCTATGTTTCTATCCATCTTTCTATAAGGGAATAACCTTTAGTGCAAATACATGTTTTTTTGCTGTTTGGCTCTACGACTCTTTATACCAGCTGTCCTCCCTCACAACTATCAGTTCTGATACAGGATCTGGACCCGAAGTGTTGACAATTCCTCTCCATAACCCCCAGCCCCCACCTCCCACTCCACCAATGCTTCTCAACACACTGATCCTCTCCTGCCAACTATTTCTCACTGTGGTCAGATTAACCTCAGCTGCGGGAATACTCATCAAGATAACGATAGAGTTACAGGGACATCGTGAGTGGGCACCCAGAAGAAATTTGAGTCGATAAAGGAGGCCTGGCGTGGCTTTGTTAAAGGAGGATTGCCTTTTACTAAGCTGAGAAACCTTTGAGGAGGTAACAGGAAATGTTGATGAAACGAGCGTGGGAGATTTGTGAGCTTCAGTAATTTGGACAGTCCCGATAACTCTGATAGTTAAGCAGTTGGCTCATGATGTTTGCCACCCTCCCAGTTATAGAGTCATCGAGTCATTCAGCACAGAAACAGGCCCTTCGGCCCATCTTGCCAAAAGTGTCCAAAGCACCCATCTAAGCTCGTCTCATTTCCCTATGCTGAACCCGTGCCACTCTAAACCTTTCCTATCTCACTAGAATTTAGAAGATTGAGGGGGGATCTTAAAGAAACTTACAAAATTCTCAAGGGGTTGGACAGGCTAGATGCAGGAAGGTTGTTCCCGATGTTGGGGAAGTCCAGAACAAGGGGTCACAGTTTAAGGATAAGGGGGAAATCCTTTAAAACCGAGATGAGAAGAACATTTTTCACACAGAGAGTGGTGAATCTCTGGAACTCTCTGCCACAGAGGGTAGTTGAGGCCAGTTCATTGGCTATATTTAAGAGGGAGTTAGATGTGGCCCTTGTGGTTAAGGGGATCAGGGGGTATGGAGAGAAGGCAGGTACAGGATACTGAGTTGGATGATCAGCCAAGGTCATATTGAATGGCGGTGCAGGCTCGAAGGGCCGAATGGCCTACTCCTGCACCTATTTTCTATGTTTCTATCCATGTACCTGTCCAAATGCCTTTTAAATGTAGTTCTCTTGCTATCTTTAACATCACTTGGTTCTCTTGGCTGTCTTCCCTTGAAACTTAATTGGTTCTGCTTCCCACGCTCCTTTTAAGATTAATTGAGCCTTATTTCCCGAACTCCCTCTAAGAGCATTCATCATTCAACCATGGAACATTGAAAGAAAAATGTGAATTAATTATGTGTTGGAGCATTAATTGAAAAACATACAATAATGGGTAAATGGGACCAGCTTGGTCATCATGGGATTTGGACTGAAGTGCCTGTTTCCGTGCTAAACTGAAGTAGAAATCTCCAAGTTCAACACCATCAAAGTCCCAACTGTGCTGGATTAGCGGAGTTTTCAAATACGTGAATTGTCAGTCTTGGCAAAGTCCAACGCAAAAGGGGAACACATTTAGGGCGTTTAGAATTACAGGATCTGAAATGGGCTCACAGAGAGAAAATGGTGGTAGTAAATGGTGGTTAACATATGAGGAACATTTGACGGCACTGGGCCTCTTCTTGCCGGAGTTTAGTTGGATGAGGGGGACCTCTTGGAAACTTACCGAATAGTGAAAGGCCTGGATAGGGTGGATGTGGAGAGGATGTTTCCACTAGTGGGAGATTCTAGGACTAGGAGGTCATAGCCTCAGAATTAAAGGACACTCCTTTACGAAGGAGATGACGAGGAATTTCTTTAGTCAGAGGGTGGTGAATCTGTGGAATTCTTCACCACAAAATGCTATGGAGTCCAAGTCAATGGATATTTTTAAGGCAGAGATAGATATATTCTTGATTAGTACTGGTGCCAGGGGTTAGGGGGAGAAGGCTGGAGAATGGGGTTAAGAGGGAAAGCTGGATCAACCATGATTGAATGGCGGAGTAGACTTGATGGGTCTAATGACCTAATTCTGTACCTTTCACGTTTTTAGTTTTACAATGGTGGTTTTCACGAGATAGTTCACTGGAACAATTTATTTTTTTCTGACGCACCTCAATAACTTAGACGTGGCGTCACAGCGAAACTTCCAAACTTGTCGATGGGATACGGTTTGAAAGTGTGATTAACAGTGTTTGCGATAGATGGCAGAAGGACATAGATAAGTTGCCGGAATAACTTGCTAGTCCTTTACAATGGAGATGAGGAGGAATTTCTTTAGCCAGAAGGTGGTGAATCAGTGGAATTCATTGGCACAGTTGGGCGGCATGGTGGCACAGCAGTAGTGTTGCTGCCTTACAGTGCCAGAGAACCGGGTTCGATCCAGACTACAGGTGCTGTCTGTGTGGAGTTTGTACATTCACCCCGTGACCTCGTGGGTTTCCTCCCACACTCCAAGGACGTGGAGCTTTGCAGGTTAATTGGCTTTAGTAACATTGTAAATTATATCTAGTGTGTAGGATAGTGCTAGTGTACGGAGATCGCTGGTCGGCATGGACTCGGTGGGCTGAAAGGCCTGTTTCAGCACAGTATCTCCAAACTCCAAACAAAAATGGCTGTGAGGCCAAGTCGTTGAGTATTTTTACAGTGGGGATTGATAAGTTCTTAACAATCAGATGGTAAGTCTGAAGAAGGATCCCTATTCGAAAATTCCCCCTCATCCTTCTTCTCCAGAGATGCTGCCTAACCCGCTGAGTATCTCCAGCACTTTATCTCTATGATAAGTTCTTGTTTAGTAAGGGTGTCAAAGGCTATGGGGAGAAGGCAAGAGAATGGGGCTGAGAGGGGAAAATAGCATGGTGGAGCAGACACAATGGGCCGAATAGCCTAATTCTGCTCCAATGTCGTAAGATCTTATGGTAATGGGCAGGCAAGTCACAGATGAAACTTAATACAGGGAAGTTTGAGAGAAAATTTAGATTAAATGGCACAATTCTAAAGGGTGCACAGGAGCAATAGAATGCAGTTGTCCATGTATATAATTAGCAGCGTATGTTGTGAAACTGGTTAGCAAAGTGTGTATGTGATCCTGGGATTTATAATTGGAGGCACAGAGTACAAAGACAGGTAACTTATGTTGAAACTATATTTAAAAATGCCAAGCACCCTAATCACCCTTCTCACCCCCTTCCCCTTTCCACCCATTCATCCCCATGTCCCATATTTCCCTTTAATTCCCACCCCACTTTCACCTCCTCCCTGTCCCTTTCCACCCATATCTCTCTAGCTGACTTTACATTTCACATCCACTTCTCTCCTTATCTGACTCCCTTTTAGAACACATGGAAAGACATAGAAAATATGTGCAGGAGGAGGCCATTCGGCCCTTCGAGCCAGCACCGCCATTCAAAATGATCATCTAAAAGTACATCATCTCAGTACCCCGTTCCTGCTTTTCCCCCCATATCCCATTATTCCTTTAGCCCTAAGAGCTAAATCTAACTCTCGCTTGAAAACATCCAGTGAATTGGCCTCCACTGCCTTCTGTGGCAGAGAATTCCACAGATGCACAACTCTCTGGGTGAAAACATTTTCCCCTCATCTCAGGGCTAAATCGCCTACCACTTATTCTTAAACTGTGACCCCCCTGGTCACAGAGGGCAGTGGAGGCCAAGTCACTGGATGGATTTAAGAGAGAGTTAGATAGAGCTTGAAGGGGCTAGTGGAATCAAGAGATATGGGGAGAAGGCAGGCACGGGCTACTGATTGGGGACGATCAGCCATGATCACAATGAATGGCGGGTGCTGGCTGAATGGCCTCCTCCTGCACCTATTTTCTATGTTTCTAACATCGGCAACATTTTTCCTGCATCTAGCCTGTCCAATCCTTTAAAAATTTTATATGTTTCCATGACTCCTCTCATCGTTCTACATTCCCGTGAATATAAGCCCTTTCACCTTTGATACTAATTCTCCGTTCTCCCTGTGACCTTGTGGGTTTTCTCCGGGTGCTCCGGTTTCCTCCCACATCCCAAAGACGCACGGGGACGTCCGGAATGGAGGCAACAGCTGCAATGGTCCCTGCAGCTGGGACTGTAAAATGGCGCAAAATGGTGCCTCGTACATAGACTGAGTGGGCTGTTCTGTGCATTCTGTACTAACCCAGGGATTGTGTTCATGTATGGGGACATGTATATCCCCATCCTGTCTATGGGGATAGTCTTGCTGATCTGTTTCAACACAGTATCTCCAAACTGTAAACGAAAATGGCTGTGAGGCCAAGTCGTGGAGTATTTTTACAGTGGGGATTGATAAGTTCTTAACAATCAGATGATAAGTCTGAAGAAGGATCCCTATTCGAAATATCCCCCATCCTTCTTCTCCAGAGATGCTGCCTAACCCGCTGAGTAACTCCAGCACTTTATCTCTATGATAAGTTCTTGTTTAGTAAGGGTGTCAAAGGCTATGGGGAGAAGGCAAGAGAATGGGGCTGAGAGGGGAAAATAGCATGGTGGAGCAGACACGATGGGCCGTTTTCTTGATACACGTGACAACAAAGAAACCATTGAACCATTAAATCCCCCCTAAAGTGTAGGGAGTGGATGAGAATGCAGGATAACATAGAACAAGTGTGAATAGGTGATCAATGGTCGGCATGGACCCGGTGGGCCGAAGGGCCTGTTTTCATGCTGTTTCTCTAAACAAAACAAACTGCTCTCACGTTAGACAGATGAACAGACAGCAACCTCTCAGTTGAATTCTGTTCCAACTTTAGGTTTGACAGTGTCTCTTGCCCAGAGTAGATGAATCGAGGACCAGAGGTTTAAGGGCGAAGGGGAAAAAATGTAGTCGGAATCCGAGGGGTGACATTTTCACACAAAGGGTTGTGGGTGTATGGGACAAGCTGCCAGAGGAGGTGATGGAGGCTGGGACTATCCCAACGTTAAAGAAACAGTTAGGTACACAAAAATGCTGGAGAAACTCAGCGGGTGCAGCAGCATCTATGGAGCGAAGGAAATAGGCAACGTTTCTTCAGAGGTTTCGGCCCGAAACGTTGCCTATTTCCTTCGATCCATAGATGCTGCTGCGCCCGCTGAGTTTCTCCGGCATTTTTGTGCACCTTTGATTTTCCAGCATCTGCAGATCCTTCTTAAAGAAACAGTTAGACAGGTACATGGATAATACAAGTTTGGAGGGATATGGATCAAACACAGCGAGGTGGCTCTCGTGTAAAATGGGACATGTTGGCCAGTGTGGGCAATTTGGGCCGAAGGGCCTGTTTCCACACCGTATCATTCTATGACTCTACGACCCTATGACTCTATGGCATATTCAGCTTTGTTGGTGTTGGAGGACCTGTGGTAGAGTTGCTGTCTTACAGCGCCAGAGACCCAGCTTCCATCCTGTCTACGGGTGCTGTCTATACTGAGTGTGCATGCTCTCCCTGTGATCCAGTGGGTTTTCTCTAGGTGCTCCAGTTTCCTCCCACAGTCCAAAGACATACGGGTTTCTCAGTTAATTGGCTTCAGCAATGCCCCTGTCCCACTTAGGAAACCTGAACGGAAACCTCTGGAGACTTTGCGCCCCACCCAAGGTTTCCGTGCAGTTCCGTGCCCGGAGGTTGCAGGTGGTTGCCGGAGGTTGCAGGTAGTGGAAGCAGGTCGGGAGACTGACAAAAACCTCTGGGAACCTCACGGAAACCTTGGGTGGGGCGCAAAGTCTCCAGAGCTTTCCGTTCAGGTTTCCTAAGTGGGACAGGGGCACTAAGATTGTAAATTGGCCCTTGTGTGTAGGATAGTGCTAGTGTGCTGGGATCGCTGGTCGGCACGGACACGGTGGGCCGAAAGGTTTGTTTCCACAATATTAAACTAAACTTTAATGGACCATAACATCTCAGCAACTAGTGACCAAAGTACTTCACCGCCCAAACCTAACAACCGCATTAATACCAAACCAAGAGCAACGAAGACAATAATAAACTCATGATACTCTGAAAAAGATGATTTTGCCTTTCATCCCTGACCATGCCTGCCTGGCCTTGCTCCAGCTCCCAATGAAACCTTAAGTATGATTCAACTCTGCAATCTACGAATCAAGGGAGAAGGATTTCCTGTGGTAGAGTATTCCCAGATTAGATCTGGGTTCGTCGCAAGATGATCATTTTCAAATCAAGTCAGGCAGCGAGCCGATAACTAGCACGGGCATTTGTGCCAAGATTTAATTCATTATTTATGATCCGAGCCTGGGTTCAGTTCACATCAATATCACTCTTGGCTCCGTCTGGTGGATCGAGCTATTAGTCTGCGTCAAAATGTGGAAGAGGTTCGTTCAGGTTAGTTTATTATCGTCACGTGGGTCGACTGGGCTCATATTCACTGGAATTTAGAAGGATGAGAGAAGATCTTAAAGAAACATTTAAAATTCTTACGGGATTGAACAGGCAAGAATGTTCCCGAAGTTGGGGGAGTCCAGAACCAGGGAGCACAGTTTAAGAATAAGGGGTCGGCCATTTAGGACTGAGATGAGGAAAAACCTTTCGCACCCAGAGTTGTGAATCTGTGGAATTCTCTGCCATAGAAGGCAGTGGAGGCCAATTCACTACATTTATTCAACAGAAAGCTAGATTTGGTCTCCAAATCTGAGGAAGGACATTATTGCCATAGAGGGAGTGCAGAGAAGGTTCACCAGATTGATTCCTGGGATGTCAGGACTGTCTTATGAAGAAAGACTGGATAGACTTGGTTTATACTCTCTAGAATTTAGGAGATTGAGAGGGGATCTTATAGAAACTTACAAAATACTTAAGGGGTTGGACAGGCTAGATGCAGGAAGATTGTTCCCGATGTTGGGGAAGTCCAGGACAAGGGGTCGCAGCTTAAGGATAAGGGGGAAATCCTTTAAAACCGAGATGAGAAGAACGTTTTTCACACAGAGAGTGGTGAGTCTCTGGAACTCTCTGCCGCAGAGGGTAGTTGAGGCCAGTTCATTGGCTATATTTAAGAGGGAATTAGATGTGGCCCTTGTGGCTAAGGGGATCAGAGGGTATGGAGAGAAGGCAGGCACGGGATACTGAGTTGGATGATCAGCCATGATCATATTGAATGGCGGTGCAGGCTCGAAGGGTCGAATGGCGGTGCAGGCTCGAAGGGTCGAATGGCCTACTCCTGCACCTAATTTCTATGTTTCTATATTGAATGGCGGTGCAGGCTCGAAGGGCCGAATGGCCTACTCTTGCACCTACTTTCTATGTTTCTATGTTTCTATATAGCTCTTCGGGCCAACGGAATCGAGGGTTATGGGGGGAAAAGCAAGAACAGGGTACTGATTCTGGAGGATCAGCCATGTTCATAATGAATAGCAGTGCTGGCTCGAAGGGCCGAATGGCCTACTCTTGCACCTACTTTCTATGTTTCTATGTTATGTCTACCAAGGTAATGTGTAAAGCCTTTTAGTTGCGTGCTATCCAGTCAAATAAAAATATTATACATGA
Source organism: Leucoraja erinaceus (assembly GCF_028641065.1). Lineage (NCBI taxonomy): Eukaryota > Metazoa > Chordata > Chondrichthyes > Rajiformes > Rajidae > Leucoraja > Leucoraja erinaceus. Next base: position 43,965,209 of record NC_073391.1, on the reverse strand, counting down.
TTACAATCAAGCCTTCCACAGTGTGCAGATTCGGGATAAAGGGTACAACATTTAGTGTAAGATAATATCCTTTTAAAGTCCAATTAAAGATGGTTGAAAGGTCTCCAATGAGATAGATGGGAAGTCAGGGCCGCACTCCAGCTGGTGAGAGGAGGGTGAGAGCCTAATAACAGCTGGGAAGAAACTGTCCCTGGATCGGGAGATGTGCATTTTCACACTTCTGTACCTCTTGCCTGATGGGTGAGGAGAGAAGAAACATAGAAACATAGAAAATAGATGCAGGAGTAGGCCATTCGGCCCTTCGAGCCTGCACCGCCATTCAATATGATCATGGCTGATCATCCCACTCAGTATCCTGTACCTGCCTTCTCTCCATACCCCCTGATCCCTTTAGCCACAAGGCCCACATCTAACTCCTACTTAAATATAGCCAATGAACTGGCCTCAACTACCTCCTGTGGCAGAGAATTCCAGAGATTCACCACTCTCTGTGTGAAAAATGTTTTTCTCATCTTGGTCCTAAAAGATTTCCCCCTTATCCTTAAACTGTGACCCCCTTGTTCTGGACTTCCCCAACATCGGGAATAATCTTCCTGCATCTAGCCTGCCCAACCGCTTAAGAATTTTGTAAGTTTCTATAAGATCCCCCCTCAATCTTCTAAATTCTAGAGAGTACAAGCCGAGTCTATCCAGTCTATCCAAGACGGAGTGACTGGTTCTTAATTATGCTAGTGGGCTTGCCGAGGCAGGGTGAAGTTGGATGGAGTCAATGGAAGGAAGGATAGTTTGCGTGATGGTCTGCGCAAGGTCCACAACTCTCTGCGATTTCTTGCGGTCTAGGATGGAGCTGTTCACAAACCATGCTGCAATGCAGTCAGATAAAATGCTTTCGTCGGTGCATCTGTCGAAGTTGGGGAGAGTTGTTGGGGACATGCCGACCTTCCTCGGCCTTCTATTAGGGTATATGCTATCTTATGCTGTGATTCTGTGGATATTTTGACATGGAGATACAAGGAACTGCAGATGCTGCAATCCTGAGCAAAACACATAGTACTGGAGAAACTCAGCCAGCCCATGGAAGGAAATGGACAGGCGATGTTTTGGATCGGGAGCCTTCTTCAGGTTGTCCATTCCCTCCACAGATGCTGCCTGACCTGCTGAGCTCCTCCAGCACTTTGTGCTTTGCTCGAGATTCCAGCATCTGCAGTTTCTTACATCTTCATATGCAGCACCAAGTTATACCTCCTAGCAAAATGGTGGGTCACATTATAGAAACATAGAAAGATAGAAATTAGGTGCAGGGGTAGGCCATTCGGCCCTTCGAGCCTGCACCGCCATTCAATATGATCATGGCTGATCATCCAACTCAGTATCCCGTACCTGCCTTCTCTCCATACCCCCTGATCCCCTTAGCCACAAGGGCCACATCTAACTCCATCTTAAATATAGCCAATGAACTGGCCTCAACTACCCTCTGTGGCAGAGAGTTCCAGAGATTCACCACTCTCTGTGTGAAAAAATTCACCACTCTCTGTGTGAAAAAAAATCCAAGAATGGTCCCACTACCAAGGTTAATAATGAACAACAAGGGAAGGATTTTCACACCTTGTAGAGTAATATAGTTATGGATGAGATGATTTAAGCTTCATTTAAGTCCCATTCCTGAATATTTCAGAAATGGAAATGTTTGAAATTTGGAAAATTGTTTTTAATCTCAATTAGTCATGTGTTTCGGAGCCAAAACAAGCAACTAACATCAAATTCAGATTAATCATGGAAATGAACTGCTGCAGGCTCTGGAAATCTAAAACAAAAACATAGCTGACTAAAAGTCATCAATCTGATAAATTGTCTTCAAGATGCTGTGGCATTTTGGAAAACAAATTCATCTTACTACTTACCAAATCACTGTCACAGGGGGGATGTGGAGGCCAAGTCAGTGGAGATTTTTAAGGCAGAGATAGACAAATTCTTGATTAGAACGGGTGTCAAGGGATATGGTGAGAAGGCAGGAAAATTGGATTAGGAGGCAGAGATCAGCCATGATTGAATGACGGAGTAGATTCGATGGGCCGAATGGCCTAATTTCAACTCCTATTACTGGCGAACTTGTGAGCTCTCGAGCTCACTGTTGTAACATTTTCATTTGCACAACAGTGTAATGGCTCACTAATAGATCTGGTCTTGCACACTTGGATTGCTTAAAGTCATTCTCCTGCCACTAAACCAAGAAGGAGAGATCATAGTGTAGAAACAAGGAACTGCAAGTGCTGCTTTACGGGGGGAAAAAGACACAGTATGCAGAGTTTAGAGATGCAGCATGGAAACTGACCGATTGGCCCTATGACTTCACTCTGACCATCGATTACCTGTTCACACTAGTTCTATGTTATCCCACTAACACATCCACCCCCAACACACTAGGGGCAATTTACAGAGGCCAATTAACTGTCAAGGCTCTATGAGGCGCTGGGAAGGCCACATTTGGAATATTGTAAGCAATTTTGGGCACCATATCTGCAGAAGGATGTACTGGCTCTGGAGAGGGTCCAGAGGAGGTATACAAGAATGATCCCAGGAATGAGTAGGTTAACCTATGATGAACTTTTGTCGTCAATGGGCCTGCACTCGCTGGAGTTTAGAAGAATGAGGAGGGACCTCATTGAAACCTACCAAATAGTGAAAGACCTGGATAGAATGGATGTGGAGAGGATGTTTCCACTAGTAGGAACTAGTAGGACTAGAGGTCAGAATTAAAGGACGTTCCTTTTAGGAAGGAGATGAGGAGAAATTCCTTTAGATAGATGGTGGTGAATCTGTGGAATTCTTTGCCACTGAGAGCTGTGGAGGACAAGTCAGTGGATATTTTTAAGGCAGAGATAGATAGATTCTTGATCAGTAGGATTAGTCAGAGGTTATGGGGAGAAGGCAGAGAACGGGGTTAGGGGAGATAGATCAGCCATGATTGATTGGCGGAATAGACTAGATGGGCTGAAGGGCCTAAGTCCACTCCTGTCCCTTATGACCTAACCCGCATGTCTTTGGTGACCAGGGAGGACATCTGGAGGAAATCCATGGGTCGCAGTGAGAACGTACAAACTTCCCGAAGACAGCATCCAAAATCGGGATTGAACGCTGGTCTCCGGTGCTGTGAGGCAGTGGCTCCACCTGTCTCACTGTGCAACTGTGCAACTGTCCCAGAGTAACTGACCGGATCAGGCAGCATCCCTGCAGAACAAGGACGTGTGACATTTCCAGTCGGGACCCTTCCTCACACTGGGGGGAGCTCACAAACTGATACATCACATGTCCAAGTTTGGTTAGATGGCAGGAGAACACGAGGCTCCAGAACAGAGAAAGGGAGGGATTGGGGTGTCAGAAGAGCCACCAGGCCCTAGCGAGTCAGGTCAAGGCAATCAGCATGGGACCAGTGAAGGGGTTGGAGCGTTAAGCTCGGTGGCTGGTGAGAAGTTGCAGCAATTGGGCCAGGGGGTGATGGGCAGATCCTATGGATAGGTGACGTTTAGGGGACGACACTGAAGAAGGGTCCCATCCCGAAAAGTTGTCTATCCATGTTTTCCAGAGATGCTGCCTGATCCGCTGAGTTACTCAGCACTTTTGTATTTCTTCCCTCCTTGGTTGTTATTGTTTCAATCAACTTTCCATTTTATCCAGTTCTTTAAAAAAGAGAGATGGGGAGAGATAGAGGTAGAGAGGTGGAGAGGTGGAGAGGTGGAGAGGTGGAGAGGTGGAGAGAGAGGTAGAGAGGTAGAGAGGTAGAGAGGGAGGGAGGGAGATGGAGATGGAGATGGAGATGGAGATGGAGATGGAGATGGAGATGGAGATGGAGATGGAGATGGAGATGGAGAGAGAGAGAGAGAGAGAAAGAAAGAAATAGCTGAAACGCCACCTATTCCTTTCTCCAGAGATGCTGCCTGACCCAATGAGTTACTCCAACATTTTGTATCTACTGTATTTTCGTTGTCAACCACCATCTGCAGTTCAGTCCTACACTTAATGTAAAGGTCCTTGTTTACAACTTATTTTATACAGACTATATAATAGGGATCATTTACATTGACGAGAGAGCAGATAGAACATTGATACACAGAGAGATCTTGGGGTTCTGGTCCATAGCTCCCTGAAAGTGTAACACAAGTTACAAGAAGGCATAAGGTTTGCTAACCTTCATTGCTTGGAGCATTGAATGCATGTCAGAAAGTCATATTGTAGCTTTAGGCCATATTTCGGTTATTGAGAGCAATTCTGGTTGCCCTCATTATCATTAGGTCATAAGGTCATGAGTGATAGGAGCAGAATTAGACCTTTCGGCCCATCATGTCTACTCCACTATTCAATCATGGCTGATCTATCTTTCTCTCTTAACCCCATTCTCCTGCCATCTCCCCATAACCCCTGACACCCGTACTAATCAAGAATCGATCTATCCCTGCCTTAAAAATATCCATTGACGGCCTCCACAGCCTTGTGTGGCAATGAATTCTACAGGTTCACCACCCTCTGACTAAAGAAATTCCTCCTCATCTCCTTCCTAAAGGCACATCCTTTAATTCTGAGGCTATGACCTCTAGTCCTAGACACTCCCACTGGTGGAAACACTATTCTAGGAAGGAAGTTCCTTACAAAATTCTTAAGGGGTTGGACAGGCTAGATGCAGGAAGATTGTTCCCGATGTTAGGGAAGTCCAGGACAAGGGGTCACAGCTTAAGGATAAGGGGGAAATCCTTTAAAACCGAGATGAGAAGAACTTTTTTTTCACACAGAGAGTGGTGAATCTCTGGAACTCTCTGCCGCAGAGGGTAGTCGAGGCCACAGTTAATTGGCTATATTTAAGAGGGAGTTAGATGTGGCCCTTGTGGCTAAGAGGATCAGGGGGTATGGAGAGAAGGCAGGTACAGGATACTGAGTTGGATGATCAGCCATGATCATGTTGAATGGCGGTGCAGGCTCGAAGGGCCGAATGGCCTACTCCTGCACCTAATTTCTATGTTTCTATGTTTCTAAGTGGTTTAGCAGAGGGTGCAGCAGAGGTTGACCTGAATGCTACCAGGATTAGAAGGTGTTCGCTATAAGGAGAGATTGGACAAACTTGGATTACTTTCTCTAGAGGGTGAGAGGCTGAGGAGGAACCTGAACCTGATGTCATTATGAGAAGCATAGACAGGGTAGACAGTCACAACCTTTCTCCCAGAGGGGAAATATCAAAGGGTAGTGGGCATAACTTTAAGGTGAGAGGGGCAAAGATTAAGGGAGTGCAAGGGGTAAATCTTTACACAAAATTGTGGGTGCCTGGAACGTGCTGCCAAGGGTGGTGGTGGCAGATACCATAGCGGCTTTTGGATGGAACATGGATATTCAGGGGATGGATGGATATGGATCATGTGCAGGTAGACACTCTAGTTTAGAATCCTCTGCCCAGGGGAAAAATTGGTGTTTGTTTGTTCATTCTTTCCAGTGAAGGCGTTGGGCACACAGCGGCCATACAACAGTCGCTTGTCCTTTTTCTCTTTGTTTTCTAGTTTTCTTGTACCTTGGTGTCTGTTGGCAGAACAATTTCCCTGCGGGGATGAATAATTTTTTATCGTATCGTATCGTATCTATGTTCTACGTAATTACAGATACGAAAATCAGTGGTGCACCCATACCAAGGTCTGTTCCCAGGCTCTTTGCATTCAATAGAGCTGATGAATTCGTCCTCACATAGTAATGTGAAATATGTTTTAAATTGACTAAAATACACAATACAGCCATGTCCCTTCCTCGAGAGCCCAATAAATTGTTGATTGAACTCTGAAACTCTTGGCATCCGATGTATTTCTTCCACATAGGATATTCCAAGTGTCGCTGTGTGTGCTGTGGGTGACGGTAGTGAAGTGTTTATCCTTAATGTCCCCCCACCAACCTCCATCATTTCACTAACTTAGTAATTCAATCATTTAGCTTGCTTCACCCCTCGGTGGGTGAAATCTTGCCTCTTCTACTGGTTAACACGATGACATAGAAACATAGAAAATAGGTGCAGGAGTAGGCCATTCATCCCTTTGAGCCTGC